>NC_066561.1:9905715-10035715 GCF_024679095.1 Eriocheir sinensis | reverse complement strand
CTGAGACATTTTTTCTTTTCTTTTCTTTTTTTTTTTTCGTTCTGAGATGGTCGTGCAAGACTTTTAATTTATTTATTTTTTATTTTCGTCCCTCCAAAGATGTTCCTCTCAAGATCGTATTTAAAATTTTATGATTGCGCTTTAAATCCCCTTGACGCACATTTATTTATTTTTTAGTTATATACATTTACGATTTCTATTTTTTTATTATTATTTTTAGATTTCACCTTTTTCGCTTTTTTTTTCTCATCTTTTACCATCACTGACCACCTCGTCTCTCCTTTTTCCTTCCTTCCTTTCTTCCTTGCTTCCTTCCTTCCTTCCTTCCTTCCTTCCTCCTTCCATTCGCTTTCTATTTTCCCTTCCTTCCTACTTTCATTCCATTCCCCCTTCCTTCCTTCCTTCCTTCCTCCTTCCCTCCGCTTTCCCTTTTTTCCTTCCTTCTTTCATTCCTTTCCTCCTTCCTTCCTTCCTTTCTCCTCCCATCTGCTTTCCTCCCTCCTTCCTTCCTTCCTTTCCTCCTTCCTTCCGTCACCACTTTCATAACCTTTTCCTTCCTTCCTTCCTATCTTCCTTCCTTCCTTCTTCCTTCACCACTCATTACTCGCTCACCTCACCTCACTTCACCTCCTCCTCTTCCTTCCTTCCTTCCTTCCTTCCGTCACCACTTTCATAATTTTTTCCTTCTTTCCTTCCTTCCTTCCTTCCTTGTTCACGACTCATAACTCGCTCACCTTACCTCACTTCATTTTCTCATCCTTCCTTCCTTCACCTCACCTCACGTCACCTCCTCCTCTTCCTTCCTTCCTTCCTTCCATCCATCGGTCACCACTCTCATTCCCTCGGTCGATATCCTCAGACGTTTCCGCCTTTCACATCAACTCTTACCAAAGGCCAAAAGGGAGATTAATCGGATTCGCATGAGTGTTTATTTCACGTTCACGGCGCGGAGGCTGTCTCAGATTACCGCCGGGGTCACAAAACTATCCGGGGAAATGCCAACAACTCGTCAGAAAGCCTCGTCAAATATGCGTGCTTGGGCGCCGAGACGTTTATCATATCGTATTAAAATGCAACGGATATTAAAATTAGTGTAAAGAGGAAACGAGGAAGTCCATTGAAACCATCCGAAACTGACCTCTATTTTGACCACTCGTTTCTAGTTTTTTTTTTTTTTTTTTTTTAATAGGAGCAGTTATTAGAGAGGTTTTCTTATCTATATATTTTTGCCATTGAGCACCTTCCTTCGCTATAAAAAATCCATTTACTATTAAATTTCTCTCGTAGATTCACTGTGTACAACTATAAATCTAATCGTGTTTTAAGCAGCCTGTTAGTAAAGAGCTTTTATGGGATAACAAGGTCGTTTGAAGGATAGTTCGCCCGTTATCTGGGCAGCGATAGGTAGCCCGGGAAGGGAGTCAATCTGGAGTGTTCCGTTGAAGGGAGGAGGTGCGCGCTGCCGATGACCTGTGAGGATCAACTATTACGTGTGTTTTGGTTATTCCTCCACTGAAATGTATCGGCGCACTCGCATCCAGGTTAGTGAGACTCGATGACATGTTATACTTAAGGGGGAGATGTTGGGGGAACCCGTGTATGTATTGGATGATTGCGTTGTTTCCCGTTAGGATCAACTTTTGAATTTTGGTTATGCATGAACTGAAATCTCAACGAACTCTTATCAAGGTTAGTGAGACGATATAAATACCTGTGTCAAGATAACCGAGATGATCGTTGAACAAATATACGTTCCGGATGATAACTGTTTTTCTCATAAGGATCAACTTTTGAATTTTGGTTATGCACGAACTGAAATCTCAACGAACTCTTATCAAGGTTAATGGGACGATGAGTTATACCTGTGTCAAGATAACTGAGATGATCGTTGAACAAGCACCTTTACGTACCGGATGATAACTGTTATTCTCATAAGGATGAACTATTATATTTTGGTTATGCATGAACTGAAATCTCAACGAACTCTTATCAAGGTTAATGGGACGATAAGTTATACCTGTGTCAAGATAACTGAGATGATCGTTGAACAAACATACGTTCCGGATGATAACTGTTTTTCTCGTTAGGATGAACTATTATATTTTGGTTATGCATGAACTGAAATCTCAACGAACTCTTATCAAGGTTAGTGAGACGATATAAATACCTGTGTCAAGATAACCGAGATGATCGTTGAACAAATATACGTTCCGGATGATAACTGTTTTTCTCGTTAGGATGAACTATTATATTTTGGTTATGCATGCAATGAAATGGGTCTTAGCTCGTTTATCAAGGTTAATGAGATGATACAAATACCTGCGTGTCACAAATAATTAACCGAGATGTTCGAACAAGTATACGTGTTGGATAATTGCTTATTTTCCCCGTAAGTATCGGCTATCATATTTTGGTTATACCTGCACTGTAATCTGTACGTACCCTAATCAAGGTTAGAAAGACTCAATGACATAATTACGTGTCAAAACAACTAGGCGAAACGATCATTTGAACAAGCTCATGTAGTGGATAATTGCATCGTTTTCCGTGAGGACCAACTGTTATATTTTGGTTATTCATGCAGCAAATTGTCTTATTACTCATATCAAGTTTGGTGAGCTCTGTGACATACTTATGCGCATACAAATAACGGTGTGTCACGTGAACAACTGTACGTATAGGATAACAACTGCATCGTTTCCCGTGAGGATCGACAATTATGTTTTGGTTATTCATGCAGTAAATTGTATCACCGTACTCTTGTCAAATCAATCAATCAATCAATGGGGGCATACGCCGTGGTCCAAACCAATCCGCCGTAAGACTTCCTGGCGAGACTCGCCGTTGAACTACGCTACCAAGGTATGTGAAATTTTCCGAGACTTGTCAAAGCTAGCCATGAGATGTTTTGGTACTTTTTTTAAGGTTACTGAGACTTTTGATGACATATACTTGCATGTCAAAACAGCTTGGTACGAGATGTCAGTTGAACAATCACTGACTAATTGCATCTTTTCCTCGTTCCGCCCCCGGAGTGTAAAAGGAACGGCCAATGCCTACTGAGCTGTTCCACCCACATAACCTCATCACAACATGCCAAGGTAAAGTAGTAGTGAGTTAGCACGACAGTTCTAGCTTACTGCAATAGACAAAATAAGTGACATAGTATTTTCAACGTATTAATGCCTACCTGAGCTGATCCACCCACTCGATAACCGCACGCCAAGCTAGAGTAGTAAAGAGTTAACTATTTGCAGGAGCAGGTCAGCGAGTTGTTCTTTCCCCTCCGGCTGCCTCCTCTATTGTAAAAAGTGACATGCTCTCAGCCTTCTCACCTGTGTTGCCCTCTCTATAAGCTGACTTCTTACTCCCTCTTGACCATATCGATTAGGTAAATATTTAGTATCATTCCGAAATATGAATGAGATCACGTTTTCTTATGTTTATTGGGCGGAGTGGACAAATTTGGGCGGCTTTTCCGATACCCTACGCCCCTGTCCACGCAGCAGTGAATGGGTACCAGGTATTAATCGGGGGTTGTGTCCCGTCTCCTGGGGTCTGTTCCCTTCTCCTATAATTCCTTCCCCATGTCTCTCTCCGGCATATGACCACAGATGTTGCGCCGACTAAACAAAACTTTCTACTTTATGTTTATTAAGTTAGACATTAATCAATATGAAGCTCATGGACTTGTTTGTTTGTTTGTTTGTTTGTTCGAATGACTTTGCCTCACATTAATCAAATTTACTCGGTGTTAAGCCGTTTTTATATTTTCTAAAGACTTGCTTCAAATTCATTATTTTTACTCATTGGTGTTTGGAAGGAGCTTCATAGCTTGGCTTGTTTTCATCACCACCTCCGCTAATACATTCTGCCAATAAATTCCACAATAATATTCGTCCACTTTAAAATCTAATTAAGAACCATAAGTTGCCCCGCACTTTTAATTAACATGTTTTCCCCGCCGAAAAAGGGAATGAAAATAAATTATGAAAAATCGAAAATAGAAGAAAATGCCTGAAATTGATTAAACTTGTGAAAAAATAATTAGAAAATGTATGAAAAATGAAAAATAAATGATAACTTATGAAATGGAATGAAAATAAATACGAAATATACGATAATGGAAAGAAAATGATAGATTCTGAAATACTTGAGTTAGTGCATTAATTTTTTCTTCCATTTCCATTTTCTTTACACCTTCCCTTTCATCCTTCTCTCTCTCTCTCTCTCTCTCTCTCTCTCTCTCTCTCTCTCTCTCTCTCTCTCTCTCTCTCTCTCTCTCTCTCTCTCGTTGACCTCCTCCTCCTCCCCTTCCTCCCTCCTTACCTCCACTCATCTCCCTTTTTATCTCCCTTTCCTTCGTCATAATTCCCAGTGACCTTTCTCCTCTCTCCCTCCTTCTTCCCTCTCCCTCTCTCCTTTTTTTCTCTCTCCCCTCTCCTCTTTCCTCCTCCTCTCCCTTACACCTGTCGCTCTTATCTCTCCTCCCCTTCCTCTTCCTCTCTCTCACCTTTCCCCCTCATATTTTCCTCCTTTTTTTTCTTTTTTTCCTCCCTACCTACTTCGTCATCTTCCCCGTTCACCTTTCCTCCTCCTCCTCCTCCTCCTCCTCCTCCTCCTTCTCCTCCTTCTCCTCCTCCTCCTCCTCCTCCTCCTCCTCCTCCTTCATTTCTATCTTCACCCGTTTCTCCTCCTGTTGCCTCGCCTCACCTGTCCATATAGTCTCCTCCTCCTCTTCCTCCTCTTCCTCCTCCTCCTCCTCCCCTCCTCCTGCGTTCAAGTCCTAATTGGTAATTTATTAAACAAAACAATCTCATTATCTTGGGCTCAGCGGCGACACGGTGACGAGAGGGCGTGGCGAGGAGAAGGAGGAGGAGGAGGAAAGCGAGGAGGATTAGCTGACTTATAAGCTCTGTTTGACATTTTCTGTAAATTATGGTGGTGGTAGTGGTGGTGGTGTTCATATTCGTAGTATTTATAGTAGTAGTGATAGCTGTTGTTTCTGCAGTAGTAGTAGTAGTAGTAGTAGTAGTAGTAGTAGTAGTAGTAGTAGTAATGTCTAACAATTTTCATTTATATAAAACCAAAAATCAAATTATAAAACCAGAGTTATAATGATGGCAATAATAATAATAATAATAATAATAATAATAATAATAATAATTGAATTTGCGCAACATTTACTCCTTATATTATTTATTCACTTATTTGTACTTATAATTACTTTCATGAGGTGCATATTAGTTTTTCATTAATTAGCGATGAGATATTATAATCCAATCCTCATTATTATCATTATTATAAATATTTGCGGTAGTAGTAATAGTAGTAGTAGTAGTAGTAGTAGTGGTAGTAGTAGTAGTGGTGGTAGTAGTAGTAGTAGTAGTAGTGGTAGTAGTAGTAGTAGTAGTAGTAGTAGTAGTGGTAGTAGTAGTAGTAGTAGTAGTAGTAGTAGTAGTAATGGTAGTAGTGGTAGTAGTAGTGGTGGTAGTAGTAGTAGTAGTGGTAGTAGTAGTAGCAGTAGTAGTAGTAGTAGTAGTAGTAGTAGTAGTAGTAGTAGTAATGGTAGCAGCAGTAGTGGTAGTAGTAGTGGTGGTAGTAGTAGTAGTACTAGGACTATGTCGTAGTAGTAGGACTATGAAGCCACAGTGGTGGAGAGTGACATTAGGGTGGGTCGGGAGTGACATGAGTAGGGAAGGAAAGGGGGATGTAGACGTAATAGACGATAGGTGATTTAGTGTCAGGTAGTATTAGCGATATGGTTGGATGCCACAGTCATTAGCGAACAGAGTTGGGGCTAATGACCTCCAAACTATGAAGCCCTCCATGATTATGTGTCGGGAAAATAAACATGGGTGGAGGTATCATTTATGTTGTAGTAGTAGTAGTAGTAGTAGTAGTGGTGGTAGTAGTAGTAGTAGTGGTAGTAGTAGTAGTAGTAGCAGTAGTAGTAGTAGTCATTTTTTATTTATTTTACTGTTATTGTTATTATTACTTTTTTTTTTTTTTTTTTTTTGAGTACTGACACATTCATATCTTTTATCTTTATTTACTTGTATATCATTTATCTTTTAATCTACGTATACTCCTTTATTTTCCTTTCTTTCATGCCTCATATATAATTTTATCTTATTAATTCATCTATTTGCAACCTTTTTTTATTGTATTATTTCTTTTCATCTATTTATCTTTTCATTTTCATTTATTTTCATCTATTTTCATCTATATTATTTCATCTATTAACTTTTATCTTATTTATTCATCTATTTTCAACCTTTTTTTTTTATATTCTTCCATTTTTTCATCCATCTTCATCTATGTTCATCTATTTTCATCTATATTATTTCATCTATTAACTTTTATCTTATTTATTCATGTATTTTCAACCTTTTTTTTTCGTTATATTCTTTCTTTTTCTCTGTTTATCTTTTCATATATTTATTTTTTTCATTTATTCTCATCTATATTCATCTATTTTCATTCGTATTATTTCATCTATTAACTTTTATCTTATTATTTCATCTATTTTCATCCTTTTTTTATAGTCTTCCTTTTCATCTTTGTTCTTTTATTTTCCTTCCTTCCACACGTTCGTTAATCGGTGACTCGCCTCGTTAACGTTGTGCTTCTCATGTTTATTAAAGTTTGCTGTTTTATGTTGTTGTTTTTCCGTTTTCTTTCTCTTTGTCTCTTTATCTCCCCTTCCCACCTGTTTGCTCCGTTAATTCTCTCTCTCTCTCTCTCTCTCTCTCTCTCTCTCTCTCTCTCTCTCTCTCTCTCTCTCTCTCTCTCTCTCCTTTTTCCCTTTCTTTTCTTCTTTCCTTTTATTTTCTTTTCTGTTCCCTTCCCTTCCCTTCCCTTCCCTTCCCTTCCCTTCCCTTCCCTTCCCTTCCCTTCCCTTCCCTTCCCTTCCCTTCCCTTCCCTTCCCTTCCCTTCGTTAACGTCCTAATTATCCCTTATGAGGTTGGACGATATACAAGTCTCTCCCATTCTTGACGATCGCGTACCCTCTCCTCTCTGACGTTCATCCTTCTCGAGTCTTTCTCCACAAAACCGTCTCCAGGTCTTCCGCGGTCCTACAGCTTGTCTCCTCCAATCCACCTCCCTATTCTCGCTCCATATATCCTCTCACCATATCTTGAAGGAGTCTATCGTATTGGCACTCAACCGTAGTATGACTGCCAAGCTTGTTCCCTTCATCCATCACCTTGTTATTGAACCTGGATTTGTATTTATTCTGAATTTATTAATCTCAAGTCCGTTATTACGAGTCCTCTCCTGCTCCTTGCTACGTCATTGATATCACCCTTATGAAATTCCTTCCTTTCCTAATAAACTTTCATTAGTACTCCACGACCCCTCAACTTACTTAAGGATGCAAATATAAACGTTTAATCCCTTTCTTTTTTCCATTTCTCTTCTTCACAACTTCAGGAGTCTTCTCAGCAATTCTCCCCAAATTAAAATAGAGGTCCTGGAATGCAAATATAATCGGTTAACTCCTTTTTTTTTCTTTTTTTTCACAACTTGGCTTACGAACTGATCCTTTTAATTCGACCGTTTATTAAACCCAAGAGATCCTAAGAAAAAACATAGCCAACTATATAGCCTTATTTTCGTTTTTCATTTCGTAAGCTTTTCCTATTTTCCGGTTAATAATTTTCTCAACTAACTTATGAAGAAATCTCAACAACACGAGAGAGAGAGAGAGAGAGAATCAACTTACTTCTACTCAAACATATTATTTTCTTTCTTTTCGCAGCTAAAATTAAAACAGACGAGGAGATAGAAGGAAGGATACAGAAAGAGAAGGAGAGAAAGATCAACGTCCAACAATCCTCTGCAAGAATAACTCCTCCACCCTCACACGGCTAACCACTCTCAACAACAGCCAAGTGGAAAGCCTCTCAAATCCACTCCGGACCGTATATTCAAGACTGTACTTAACTTGGATTGTGTGACAGCGCCTTAAGAGCCAAATCGCAGACGTTCGCAACAGAGGATGGACGAAGGAAGAGGAAGAAGAGGAAGAGGAGGAGGAAGAAGAAGACGTAGAAGAGAAAGAAGAGATGGAAAAGGTTAGGTTGTGGCTCTTTTATCTTTTTTTCTCACATAATTGAAAGTGTAAGAGGAAGAGGAGGAGGGGGCGGAGGAAGAAGACGAGGAGGTGGAGGAGGAGGAAGAAGAGGAAGATAAGGTTAGTTTTTGGCTGTTTAATCTTTTTTTCTCACATCGAAAGTGTAAGAGGAAGAGGAGGAAGAAGAGGAGGAGGAGGAGAAAGAAGAGGAAGAGTAAAAAGATTAGATTTAACCCTAGTTTTATTTTTCTATGATTCCCATGTTATCGAAAGAGTAAGATGAAGAAGCAGAGGAGGAGGAGGAGGAGGAGGAGGAGGAGGAGGAGGAGGAGGAGGTGGAAGTAGAAGAGGAAGAGGAAGAAGACAAAGAGGAAGAGGAAGAAGCCTACTGGTTGGCCTGGTCTTAATTTCTTTTTTCTAACACTCCCTCACACCTGTTGACTATAAACCGTGAGAGAGAGAGAGAGAGCATGTCAGTATCCGCCATCCTCCCATTTGTTCGGCTTGCATTCATTGCTAGTTTATTCTTCATTTCTATTTTTCTCCCTTTCTCATAGCACCGGGTAGGAAGGGGCGAGAGGGAGAGGTTGCCATGGTAACGAGCCATCGGAGGGGGAAGAGAGAGGGGAATTTCGCACAGATCACACACTGGTCCCCTTCCCTTCCCTTTCCTTGCCTCTCAAAGCCTTTTTTTTTTCCCCCGTTTTTTATTTTTCTCCCTTCTCCTTTTGTTTATTTAGCTTTTGTGTCAGTTATGTGGACACGGGAATAAGTGATGTTAGCAAGTTGCCAAATGATTGTGGGAAACCGATGCCTACTACTTTTACTACTACTGACTATTACTACTACCACTACTACTAATACTAATACTAATACTACTATTACTACCACTACCACAACTACTACTGCTATTACTACTACTACTACTACTACTACTACTACTACTACTACTACTACTACTGATATACTTAGCGCTCAATAGAGAAGAGAAAAAGAGAAAAAGGAGAGAAAAAAAGGAAAGTTGAATAAACGAATAGAGTAAAATTAAAGTTATCTTTAATTAAAGATAGGACGGATGATAATACGACTTATATTACTCCAGGGCAAGATGAATATATTAATTACCTCTCTCTCTCTCTCTCTCTCTCTCTCTCTCTCTCTCTCTCTCTCTCTCTCTCTCTCTCTCTCTCTCTCTCTCTCTCTCTCTCTCTCTCTCTCTCTCTCTCTCGCTCTCGCTCTCCTTCTCTCTCTCTCTCTTCCCCTAATGGTCAAAGATGATCTATTCCTCAAGGGAGAAGATTAAGTAGGTTTTGACCCCTCCTTTGTGAATAATGGTGGTGGTGGAGGAGGATAGGAGGAGATGGTGTTGATAGTGGGGAAGATAGGTGGGATGCTGGTGGTGGTGGTGATGGTGGTGGTGGTGGTGGTGGTGAAGGAAGGAAGGAAGGAAGAAATGGAAAGAAAGGAGAGAATAGAAAGAACGTAAAGGGTTGAAAGAATAGGAGAGAAAAAGAAAAGGATAAAAGGAAAGAAGGAAGGCAATGGGATGCTGGTGTTGATGGTGATGCTGGTGATGACACTGGAGGTGGTGTTTCGAATGGTGATGACGGTGTTGGTGGTGGTGATGGTAAAGGTGGTGCTGGTAATACTGATGTTGGTGAGGTAGTGATGCTGGTAATGATAGTGGTGATGATGGTGGTGGTGGTGGTGGTGATGGTGGTGGTGGTGGCGGACCCAAAAAAAAGTATATATTTCAAAGGGGAAGAAACGATTTAAAACTAATGGGTTGTAAATTGGTGAAGGATTAAGTAAAGATCTGATTTTGGATTCATATTAATCTCTCTCTCTCTCTCTCTCTCTCTCTCTCTCTCTCTCTCTCTCTCTCTCTCTCTCTCTCTCTCTCTCTCTCTCTCTCTCTCTCTCTCTCTCTCTCTCTCTCTCATCCAAGCACTCCTTACTCTCCAAATACAGGGGAGAAAGAGAGAGAGAGAGAAGAAGGAGAAAAGGAAAAGTAAAGAAGGAAAAAGAAGAGGAAAAAAGGGAGGAAAAAGAAAGAGAGAGAGAGAGAGAGAGAGAGAGAGAGAATGACGTATCTTCTCCCCAACCATGAAATTGTCCTCAGCACATAATCTTCCTAAAGTGATGAGGTTAGTTAGCCATTCCCTCCCCTCCTCCCCCTTTCTCTCTCTCTCTCTCTCTCTCTCTCTCTCTCTCTCTCTCTCTCTCTCTCTCTCTCTCTCTCTCTCTCTCTCTCTCTCTCTCTCTCTCTCTCTCTCTCTCTCTCACACACATCTCTTTTTTTCCTCTGTTTTCTCTCCCTTCTTAACTCTCCCTTCCTTCTCTCCTTCCTCTCCGTTTGTTTTTCCTTTCCTCCCTTCCTTCCCTCCCTCCCTCCCTTCCCTTCCTTTCTCTTTAACACTCCCAGTTTCCTCTCGTACTCTTCTCTTTCCCTCCCTTTCCGTCTATTCCATCTCTCCCTTACACCTCCTCCCCTCCCTCCACCTCTCTCCTCCTCCCCCCCTCTCTTTCCTCCCTCTTCACCTGGCTCTTTCAGGTAACTAGCTCATTAAGGTATCGCCCGTGATCTCACCTGGAGATTGCCTACCTTTCCCAGACTGATTTAGGGTGTTTTTTCATTTTCGTACTTTTTTTTTTAGATTTTTACTTTGTGTTTTGTATGTAGGGAGTGAAGTAAGGAAGGAAGGAGAGACGGAAAGAACGAAGGAAAGAATTGTAAGAATGGGAGGAAAGAAAGAAGGGTAGGAAGGATATAAGGGAAATAAAGGGGAATGAGAATAAAGGAAGAAATGAAGGAGATATGAAAATTAATAGGAAGAAAAGGAAATGCAGTAGGGATGAGTGAGTGAGAAAGGAAGATAGCAGTTAATACAAAGAAAGAAATGAAGAAAACTGCAAAAAACGAAAAATATATAGAAGAAAAAGAGAAGGAAAATAATGGAAGAGAAAGAAATAATAGAAGAAAATCAAAATACAAAATATGCGAATGTAGAAACGAGAAAATTAATATATAGAAAAATTTATGTATGTGCGTTCGTGTGTACGTTTTCTTTTGTGTGAGTGTGTGTGTGTAAATATAAGTATCTCTGTATTCATTTAGAAGAGTGAAGTTGTGTGTGTGTGTGTGTGTGTGTGTGTGTGTGTGTGTGTGTGTGTGTGTGTGTGTGTGTGAAAAGGGGAGATCATGTGTGCATTAGTATGTGTGTTTAAATGTGTTGGAATATAAGAAAGTATGTATGTATGTATGTGTATGTGAACGTGTGTATATATATGAGTTGGTGATGAAAAATGTATATGTTTGTGGATGGGTATGTATGTATGTATATATGTATGTATGTAGGTAAGGGTGTGTATATCCAAGTCCCGCCCTTTAATCTTCCCATATTAGGAAGATTCAAGTGAAATCCATTATATTTTGCGTCTCTTGTCAGCCTTGAGACGCCAAACTGACCCTTCCGTCCACCTGTCCTGAGGGTCGGTACTGCCTGGCCGCGTCTCTCTTCTAAGACGCGTCAATCACCCTGTTTTGTAGTGACATGAGAGAGAGAGAGTTATTGATAATTATATGTTTGACGCAGTTTCAGAGCTTTTTCACATTTGCTTACCCGTCTCTCTCTCTCTCTCTCTCTCTCTCTCTCTCTCTCTCTCTCTCTCTCTCTCTCTCTCTCTCTCTCTCTCTCTCTCTCTCTCTCTCTCTCTCTCTCTCTCTCTCTCTCTCTCTCATTAAGCCTATTAAGGAAAGCGAGAGAGAGAGAGAGAAGAGAGAGAGAGAGAGAGAGAGAGAGTACGCTCCAGTTGGTGACAGTGGGAGTGAAATATGAAATAATAAAGCGAGAGAGAGAGAATTAGATAATGTTGGAAAATGCCATAAAAGAAAATGCAATTGTCACTAATACTTGAATCTGGCTACGCCCTCCTCCTCCTTTTTCCTCCTCCTCCTCCTCCTCCTCCTCCTCCTCCCTGGTGATGGAGAGCTTAATTAAGGTTAAGAGGAGGTGCATGTATGGCTCGACTTCTCTTCCTCCTCCTCCTCCTCCTCCTCCTCATTTTCTTCCTCCTAGTTTTATTATTTTTCCTCTTTTCCTCTTCTTTCTCCTCCTCCTCCTCTTTCTCTTCTTCCTCCTCCTCCTCCTCCTCCTCCTCCTCCTCCTCCTCGTTTTTATTTCACTTCCTGTTCCTCTTTCGCCACCAGTCGATGCTTAGTGAGGCTGAAGAAATTTCTCTCTCTCTCTCTCTCTCTCTCTCTCTCTCTCTCTCTCTCTCTCTCTCTCTCTCTCTCTCTCTCTCGCTCGCTCGATCTGTGAATGTGAGCAAACGAACAAAATATTTAATCTTTTCTTCAATACGAAACTCAAACACCGATGAGAGAGAGAGAGAGAGAGAGGGGGGTGAGGGGATGGTAGTCAATAACCAACAGTTTCTAAGTATTTTTCTTCGCCAGTACAGCGACTCAGACTTCATCGACTAAGTGTTGTCTTCTATTTTCTATATATTTTTTCTTCGCTTCCCTTTAATACTTTTTTCTTGTTTCCTTTCCTTCCTTCCTTCCTTCCTTCCCCCTACAATACTTTCTTCTTGTTTCCTTTCCTTCCTTCCTTCCTTCCTTCCTTCCCCCTACAATACTTTTTTCTTGTTTCCTTTCCTTCTTTCCTTCCTTCCTTCCTTCCCTCGTTCCTTCCCTTTCCCTTCCTGCCTTTCTTTTTGCTTTCCTTCCTTCCTTCCTTCCTTCTTTTTGCCTCACTCATCATTTCTCGTTTTCCTCCTATCTTTTTTTCTCCCTTCCTTCCTTCCTTCCTTCTTTCCTCTCCTTCCTTTTCTTCTTCATATGATATTGTAACTCTTCTTTGTTCTTTTCTATTCCTTTTCTCTTCCTCTTTTCTCTTTATTCCATCCTTTCACCTCAGTTTCTCTCCTTCCTTCCTTCCTTCCTTCCTTCCTTCCTTCCTCCCTTTCTTTCTCCCTCTTTTTATCCCCCCCTCCTTCGTATATCTTTCCCTTCCTCTCCCTTCCTCCCACCTCACCCCTTTTGTGTGTGTGTGTGTGTGTGTGTGGAGAGAGAGAGAGAGAGAGAGAGAGAGATGACGATTCGTACATAAATGATTCGTGGACTTTAAGAGAGAGAGAGAGAGAGAGAATAGAAAAACAAACTACAGAAAAATAAAAAGCTAGACAAAGAAGGAAAAAAATACATAAAATAACCAAAACGAAGGCGAGAGGGATATATATAGAAAAATAAGAGGAGGAAGAGGAGGAGGAGGAGGAGGATACAGGATAAGGCAGGGTCATTAACGTGATATACGCCTCCAAATCGACTGCCATTACTCACCCTCGCTATATCAGGGCGCTACAGGTGGCATTAAGGGTCATTATGCCACACTAGGAGACAGCATTTTCGACCTAATGTTCTCTTTGACCTCAGCATCTTGCCTCGCGTTGTTCAGATGGCATTTTATAGGCGAGAGAGAGAGAGAGATGAAACTTTGCTATATTAGAGACAGAAAAGATAAGAAAATAAGAAAAAAATAGAGATAAGGAAAGTAAAAGAAGGAAAGAAAAGGAAAATTGGGCTACACGAGAGAGAGAGAGAGAGAGATGAAACTTTGCTATGTTAAAGACAGAGAAGATAAGAAAATAAGAAAAAAATAGAGATCAGGTGTCTGAGAAGTCCCAGGTGGTAGCGGCGGATTCGAACCCGCAGTATCCACAACGCGGCGAATGCGGGGCCGGCACACTAACCACTCAGCCACCGCCTCCCCATAATAATAATAATAATAATAATAATAATAATAACGGTAGTAATAATGATACCCCCGCTACCACGAACACCACCGCCGTCGCTTCCCCTTCCTCCTTCCTTTCAATCATCGTCCAATAACATTTTGCAAACTCCGCCGCTCGGTAATTACACCTCGCAGCTTCCCTTTGAGAGGCTTTGAAGCTTGGGCAGGAAGGCGACTTATTAATTTCATCGGTGCTCTCAGACTTGAGGTGAATAACAGCGGCGATTATATTAGGTAGTGAAGATGTGCGTGCGGGAAATGATGAGAGTAATAATAATAATAATAATAATAATAATAGTACTTTTGCGTGGTAGAAGCTAATGTCATCGAGGCATTCAAACTTGAGGCGAACAACAGCGGCGATCATATTAGTGAAGATGGGAGGGAGGGAAATAATAATGGTGATGATAATAGTAATAATAATACCTAGTAATTATCCTGTGTTGTGGTGCAAACTAATATACTCACCTGGTTTTCGTTTTGGATATTGCTTTTATTACTGTCATTATTGTTAACTATTATTATTATTATTATTATTATTATTATTGTCATCCTGGTATTTACATTTTCTAGGATCGTTTTTTTATATTTTATTTTTCTCTCGTTCGTGTTTCTTTATTTTGCAAGTATTTTTTCGTTTTATTTTATCTTTTATTCACCTCCTGCGCTCTCTCTCTCTCTCTCTCTCTCTCTCTCTCTCTCTCTCTCTCTCTCTCTCTCTCTCTCTCTCTCTCTCTCTCTCTCTCTCTCTCTCTCTCTCTCTCTCTCTCTCTCTCTCTCTCTCTCTCTCTCGTAGATAAAACTGTTGACATATCGTTTTTTTCGTCGCTATCGAAAACGCACGGCTGGCTGCTTCTCTTTGCTATTCCGGAAACGATTTTGAACCCATAAAGGACATACTGAACTCTTTTATTTCTCTCTCTCTCTCTCTCTCTCTCTCTCTCTCTCTCTCTCTCTCTCTCTCTCTCTCTCTCTCTCTCTCTCTCTATCTCTCTCTCTCTCTCTCTCTCTCTCTCTCTCTCTCTCTCTCTCTCTCTCTCTCTCTCTCTCTCTCTCTCTCTCTCTCTCTCTCTCTCGTCTAACTTTTCCTTTCTTTTCTTTCAACTTTTTTCCTTTTTCTCCCCTTCGTCATCATCATCGTCTTCTCCTCCCCCTCTTCTAATTATCTTCCCCTCTTCCTTCCCCTCTTCCTTCTGTTTTTCCTTCTCTTCCTTCTCCTTTCCCTTGACCTTCCTTTTCCTTCTTCCTAATACTCTTCTTTCTACTCCTCCTCCTCCTCCTCCTCCTACTCTTTTTTTCCTATTTTTCCTGCTCTCATTTCTTTATTTTCTTCTTTTCCTTCTATTCTTTCCTCTTCCTCCTACTTTTCCTACTACTTTTTCTACTTTTATTCTACTTTCTCTAATCCGTTCTACTTTTCCTTCTCTTTCTCCTACTTTTCCTTCCCCTTTTCTTCTCCCACTCTTCATTATTTTCTTTCTTCTACTTTTCCTCCTCCTTCTTTTTCCTCCCTTTTCCTTCGTTTTCCTATTTCACTACCTTCTGTTTTTCCTTTTTCTCTTCCTTCTACGTTTTCTTCCTCTCCTCTTCTTCGTCGTTCTCCTCTTCCTCTCTCCTATTTGTTGTTTTCGCATTCCTCCTCCTCCTCCTCCTCCTCCTCCTTCCATCCACCTCTCCGTAGGCTTATTATTGAAGTCATACAAAGGAATATAATGAATGTTTACCAGGCTACGGAAGTTGTATAGCTGCAAAGGAATGTAGTGTGTGTATGTTCTTATATGTATCAATGTATAAGGTAGCCAACGTACCCATTGTAATAGAGCTACAAAGCACTTTATTTGCAGAAGAATAAATACACACAGGTAATGATTGTTAGTGGATAGTTGGTCTTCTGTTAAGTTATTTTCGTAGTAGTTGATGTTTATTTAGACCATATGAGAGAGAGAGAGAGAGAGAGAGAGAGAGAGGGAAAAAGAAAGAAAGAAAGAAAGAAAGAAAGAAAGAGAGAGAGAGAAGGAGAGAAAGAGTGAGAGAGGCAGAGAGAAAATCAACATTCCCTGAACGACCTGTTGGCATCGTTACCCCCTAAAAAAAAAAAAAAAAAAAACGGCTTCACTGGAACGAAAAAGTAATTTGTCAAAAGATATTGTATTTCAGCCATCAGGTAACAGACGACCCCTTTATAGAGACACTCCGCCAACCCCGCGACCCCCTTGTAACGACCCTCCCGCCTTTGGTTCTGCCCCATGACCTGTCTGGAACGACCTAAGAGCTTTTTAATCGACTTAGTAACAAGTTTTGACCTTTCTTGACCTTTTGTGACAGTTTCATTCACTCATTACAACTTTTAATTTTTATTGACAACATTTTTTAGCCTTTTCTCGACCTTTTCACAGACTTCTTTGCAAATTTATAACCTTCTCTGACCTTTTTTTTTCTAGCCCCTTTCGACCCTTTCATAGACCTTTTTTTACAAATTTAGAACTTTTTCCAATCTTTTTATCAACTTATTAACATTTTTATACCTTTTTCTGACCTTTTTTAGCCTTTTTCGACCTTTTCATGAACTTCTTTACAAATTTTATCCTTTTCCAACCTCTTTATCGACTTTTTAATAAATTTTGACCTTTTTTGACCTTTATTTACCTTTGTCATGGACTTATTACAACTTTTAACCTTCTTTGACAACTTTTTCAGCCTTTCTCGACCCTTTCTTAGACTTCTTAACAAATTCGCACCTTTTCCAAACTTTTTATCGACTTATTAACAACTTTTGACCTTTTTTTACCTTTTTATTGACTTATTACAACTTTTAACCTTCTTTGACAACTTTTTCAGCCCTTTTCGACCCTTTCTTAGACTTCTTAACAAATTCGTACCTTTTTCAAACTTTCTTTATCGACTCACTACAACCTTTCCGTCGATTTATTAAGAACGTTTAACCTCTTGATCTTTCATTCTCTTAACAACCTTCAACCTCCTATGTCTTTTTCACCGACGTATTAACAACATATTCTAACCTTCTCCGACCTTTTCATCATAACTCTTAGCCCCCTTGACCGTATTAACATTGGCTCTTCAAAATATTTAACCTCTACCTTTTCCGGACATATTAACAACAGCTAACTTCCTGCGTCCTCTATGGCTCTCGGCTTCTCCCTCCGCCACCAACGCTGTCAAACCCCTTTACATAATGCAGCCTTTGTCGCGGCGCCCCGAGACTCATGGGTGACGAGACGCGCTCTCCCCGATGTTTTATTCACACGACGGGACGCGTGAGGCGGCGACCCGTATTTGTGTTCCCTATCACGGAAATGGGCCTTGGAGAGAGATCGCTTTCTGGTTCCTTGTATACAATTTTAATCGCCTGTGCCACATAAAGGGAGCAGAGAAAAGACGAAACTAATTTGAACCAATAGGACGATATTTTCCAAGAACTGGCCGCGGACTGTACTGTAGTGACTTGTAACCTATCACTAGGGAGCAGAGAGCCCTTGTACTCGCGTGTGACAAAGAGCAGAGAAAAGAAACTATTTTCTCTCTCTCTCTCTCTCTCTCTCTCTCTCTCTCTCTCTCTCTCTCTCTCTCTCTCTCTCTCTCTCTCTCTCTCTCTCTCTCTCTCTCTCTCTCTCTCTCTCTCTCTCTCTCTCTCTCTCTCTCTCTCGCAAGCCTTCCGTGTCACACTCATTGTACTATTTCACAAAGTATTCTTAGATTTTAATTAGTTTTTTTTTTATGTAGGATAACTTCATAAGCGTAAATGTTGCCATACGTACGATAACGTGAATATTCGAGTACCTGCTTATTTTTCTCTCTCTTTTCAACGTTTTCCTTATATGTAATCCTATTTTTTATTTCCTTATTTTAATTCATCCATTTTCTTCCAATCTTTTTCAACGTTTCCCTTAACTTTCCTCCTCTTCCCTTTTCTTCTTCCTTTCCCTCTATATTCCTCTTTCTCTTCTTCCTTTCTCCTCTTATTCTCCTCTTCCTCCTCCCATTCCTACTTTCTTCCTCTTCTTTGTTATTCCTCTTTTTCCTCTCATCCTCGTATGTTTTTTTTATCATCATTTTCCTCTTTTATTGTTTTTTTTTCTCATTCCTTTCATATCCTTTTTTTTCTCTCTTCTCTTCCTCCTCTTCTTCTCTTCCTTATTCTTTTTTTCTCCTTCCCTTCTGTTTCTTTCTGCTCTTATTCCTTACTTCCTCCTTTTTTTTTTCCTCCTCCTCCTCCTCCTCCTTGTCCTCTTCGTCCTCCTCCTCCTCCTCCTCTTCCTCTTCCTTTTCCTCCTCCTCCTCCTCCTCCTCCTTGTCATCTTCGTCCTCCTCCTCCTCCTCCTCCTCTTCTTTCTTCCCCTCTCCTTCTTTCTACTCCTTTTCCTCCATCGTCCTCCTCGTATACTCCTCCTCCTCTTCTTCCTCCTAATCCTCCTCCTCCTCCTCCTCCTCTTCTTCATTTTCCTCCTCTTCTTTCTTCCCCTCTCCTTCTTTCTCCTCCTTTTCCTCCCTCGTCCTCCTCGTATACTCCTCCTCTTCTTCCTCCTAATCCTCCTCCTCCTCCTCCTCCTCCTCCTCCTCCTCCACCTTCCTCCCTTTCATCATCCTTTATTTATGCCTTATCTTCCTCGTCATGCAAGTCACGTGATCCCCCAGCGCGATGTAAACAAAAGGATCGAAAGTCAATTCCAGAGACAAGTGAGGTACGGCGGAAGGGAATCCAGTCCCCTCATAACAGAATCTGACCCCATGCGGATTACTATACCGTGTTTTTGATTGTTTATATATATAGAGAGTTGATGCTTAGTTGGTTCGTGTAGTATTTTAGGGTTTTGTTTGTATTTGGATAATTTTTTAGTTGGATTTCGTTTTTATTAATGAAATCTCTTGTTTTTTTCTTTTCTTATTTTCTATCTTGTTTTCCTTATCTTTCTATCTACTTACGTGATTGTCTATTTTTTTCACGCATTTCCACAATTAATATTTGCTTAATGATCTTTTTTTTCACATTTCCATTTCAAACACGTATTTTATATTTATTTTTTCTCTTGCCTTTCCTTTCCTCTCAAATCTTTTTTTTTATTTTCCTCTTCTACGTTCTCTCCTCCTCCTCCTCTTTCGCTACTCTCAAAATCCTTCACAAACGAACGTATTTTCATATTTCATTTCTCCTTTTCACTCCTTCCTTTCCTTCCCTTTTTAATCTGTTGTTTTCTCGTCTTCCTCCTCTTCTGCGTTCTCTCCTCTCTCCTTTTTCGCTACTCTCAAGATCATTCTCAAACAAACGTATTTTCATATTTCATTTCTCCTTTTCGCTCCTTCCCTTTCCTTCCCCTTTCAGATGCTATATTTCCTTCCCTTCTCTTCCTTCAGTTTCCTTCTCTCTTTTTTTCTTTATCATCTCTCCCTTCTTTTCAAACACATTATTTTTATCTTTCATTTCTTCGCATAACTCTGCCCCTTTCCTTCCTCTTTCAAATATTTACCTCTATATTTTCGTCCTTCAATTTCCACCTTTCAATCCCTTCTCTCCTTTTTTTTTTTCCTCCCTACGAATTCACTCTTTTTCAAACATGCTTTATTTTTCCTTTTCATTTCTCTCCTTCCTCTCATCCTCTTTCCTTTCCTTCTTCTTTTTCCGTCTCCTGTTTCTCCCTTTCGTTTTCTCTTTAATATTTTCTTCCTCAATACTTTACTTCCCGTTACAGAGAAGCGCTTTTTTCTTTCATCTTTTCTCGTCTCGTAATCGTCATTTCCCTTCTACACAAGCTCCTCTCCCTTCTCTTCTGCCCTCCTCCTCTCCTTCCTCTTTCTCTCATTCACCTCCCTCCCTTCTCTCCCTTCTCTTCTTCCCTCCTCCTCTCCTTCCTCTCTTTCTCTCCTTCACCTCCCTCCCTTCGCTCCCTTCTCTCCTCCCTCTCCCTTCTCTCCTTCCTCTTCAAGCACACATAATAGATATAGACATTTCGTGTCCTACGTTTTCTTTTCGTGCTCGCTTCCCCTTCCTCCTCATTCTGTCCAATCAACGTCGAGATACAGGAATGAGGGACTTCGTGTGGATAATGAGGAGGAGGAAGAATGAGACCAGGAGGAGGAGGAGGAGGAGGAGGAGGAGGAGGAGGAGGAGAAGGGATTGACCGATATATCAGAACAAGAGGAGGAATTTGAGGGAGGGAAAGGAAAAGGTACTCATTTGCGGTCCTCCTCCTCCTCCTCCTCCTCCTCCTCCTCCTCCTCCTCCTCCTGCTCCGCCTCCTCCTTCTCCCAGGTAAATGATCTCTTGTCACTGGACCAAATGACATGGATTGGACAGGTGAAGTTACACGAGTTCATTAATAACCGTACCTGAGAGAGAGAGAGAGAGAGAGAGAGAGAGAGAGAGAGAGGTAAGAGCGTAGTATAGTAGAAAAGACTGAGAAAAAGAGTATCTGATGAGAGAGAGAGAGAGAGAGAGAGAGAGAGAGAGAGAGAGAGGGGGGGGGGGGGGTCTAAGTTCTTTTTCTTTTTATATATTTTCTTCATTGTTTTCGGTCTAAAAGTTTTTCTTCTTACATATTTTCTTCCTTGTTTTCTCTTCTTTTACTTTTTCTTCTTTCTTTTCACTCCTACCTAAGTTTTCTCTCTTCCTCTAATGACGCAATTAGTCCTTCATTAACTTTACTTTCTTCGCTCCCTCTTTTTTTTTCTTTTGTCTTCAACTTTTAACAAACCTCTTCTCTTCCTCCATTTTCTCTTCATCCATTTTTTTTCTTCCAATATTCGTACTTTTTGTGGCATTTGTTTTTCTACTGATTTCTGCGTCTTTTTCTTTTTTTTTTTAGTTTGTAGGCCTTCATTCCTTGACTTAAAATAACTATCATCTATTTTCTTACTTCTAATATTCCGCAAATTCCTTCCATCTATCTTACTTTCTTTCCCGATAACTTTTCCTCCTTTTCCTACGCTACTTTTAAGATAAGTCAACTCATTTCCTCGTCATTTTTCCTTTTATTCAACATCTATTCACTGATTCTTGACTTTCGATATTCGTTTTATCTTTTTCTTCCTTCTAATGTTCGCAAAATCCTTCAGTCTATCTAACTTTTTCTCCCAAATTCTTTCCTTGTTTTCCTGCATCACTTTTAATTAAGAAAAGATTATTCAACTCCTCTCTTCGTCAGTTTTCCTTTCATTCAACATCTATTCATCGATTCTTGACTTTCGACATTCGTTTTATCTTTTTCGTAAATTCTTTCCATCTTTCTTATTTTCTTTCCTTCTTTTCCTACGCCACTTTTAAGATACGATAATTCACCTCATTTCTTCGTCCATTTTCATTTATTTTTTCAGCTTTTCTTCCCTCATGCTCGACTTCTAATATTCACATCTTTTATCTTTCATCCCCCCCAAAAAAATCTCCCTTTCACATAATTTTCCTTCCTGTCTGCCTTGCATCCACGAGTCCCAGAAAAGAAAAAATAATAGTTCTACTCTAATTTTTTTCCTTCAAGTATTTTCTCGTCCTCCCTCGGTTTCTCTTTCTCCACTCCGACGCGAGGGCGAGATAGCGTCGAGGAGAAAGAAAGAACGAGAGATAGAAGGCAGGATAGTGTCATCGACGACTTGATTAGATCTAACTCGTTTCTCTCCTTTTTATCCCCAGCCTCATCCCTATGTGCGTACTGAGAGAGAGAGAGAGAGAGAGAGAGAGAGAGAGAGAGAGAGAGAGAGAGAGAGAGAGAGAGAGAGAGAGAGAGAGAGAGAGAGAGAGAGAAAATTACAGAAATAGAGAAAAAATAAAGGTGTAGAGAGAGAAAGAGATAGAGAAAAGAAGAGATAAAGAGATAGAGAAATAAGGAGAAATACAGAAAAATAAAGAGATAGAGAGAGAATTAAAGGAAAGAAAGAAAGATAAAAATAAAAAATAAAAAGATAGAGAGAGAGAGAGAGAGAGAGAGAGAGAGAGAGAGAGAGAGAGAGAGAATTTTTGACACTTCCATAATACTTCCCCTCACACAGTTCCCCTTTAAATAGGTTACCACTAATTAAGCCTTGTTAAGTCTTCCCTTCCTCTACTTGCCTTAATATAATTTGCTTCCTCGTCATCAATATAAAAAAAAAACATTACGGATTGAACTTACACCTTGCTTTTTTTTTTTTTCCTCCTCCTCCTCCTCCTCGTCTTCCTCATCCTCCTCCTCCTTCCCCTCTTCCTCTTCCATATTACTATCTATTCTTCTATTCCATCGTTACTCTTTTTCCCTTGTATTTTCTCATCTCGATTCATTTTCTCCTCCTCCTCCTCCTCCTCCTCCTCCTCTATTTACATATAACCTATCCATCATTCTTCCCCCTTCCCTTCTATTTTGTCATCTTAGTTCCTCTTCTCCTTCCTCTTTTCTCCTCCTCTTCCTCCTCCTCCTCCACCTCCTTCCCCACGTCACACAGCATCAGTACATGTCAGGCATATCATCCAGAGACAGTCGGGCTATATCCTCCTCCTCCTCCTCCTCCTCCTCCTCCTGGGTCGCCTTGGAGTGGCCCTAGCGCTATAGAAAGACGGTCGGCGGGTCGGCGGGGCGGCTTGGACGTAATATATTCATGATGGGCTGACCGGCTGTCCGTGTGGGGCCGCCAACCTGCGTCCGGCGGGGTGATTTATGGCGACAGGCTGCCCGGGACCATCAGAGGAGCAGGAGGAGGAAGAGGATTACGTGAAGTGTGAGGAGGAGGAGGAGGAGGAGGAGGAGGAAGAAAAGGAGATGAATGGAGAAGTGATAAGGGAGAGGATGTGGACGAGGAGGAAGCAAGGAGGAAGAGGAGGAGGAGGAGGATTACGTGAAGTGTGAGGAGGAGGAGGAGGAAGAAAAGGAGATGAATGGAGAAGTGATAAGGGAGAGGATGTGGACGAGGAGGAAGCAAGGAGGAAGAGGAGGAGAACTGGTAGAGTGTGAGGAAGCAGAGGAGGAGGAGGAGAAGGATTTGATTGAGATACGGGGAGGAGGCAATGAATATGGAGGATGCCGAGGAGCAGGAGGAGGAAGAGGAGGAGGAGGAGGAGGAGGAGGAGGAGGAGGAGGATTTGATTGAGATACGGGGAGGAGGCAATGAATATGGAGGATGCCGAGGAGGAGGAAGAGGAGGAGGATGATTACGTGGAGTGTGAGGATAAGGCAGAAGAGGAGATGAGTAAGGAGGATGCTGAGGAAGATGAGGAGGATCAAATGGAGATATAGGGACGAGGAGATGAATGTGGAGGAGGAGGAGGAGGAGGAAGAAGAAGAGAATGATAAGTATGAGACAAAGAAGAAGTAACAGAAGAAGAATGAGGAAGAAGCGGAGGATATAGAGACAGAGAAGAGAGACGAAAGGGTTACATGGAAACACGGAAACATGGAAAGGAGGAGGAAGACGAGAATGATATGTATGAGACGAAGAAGAATACATGGAAACACGGAAACATGGAAAGGAGGAAAGAAATGAGAAAATGAGAAAGAAATAGAAAATAAGCGTAGAAGAGAAGAAGAAGAAGAAGACGGGGATGAAAAGCAATAACAAAAGATAGAATAGGGAAGGAGAAAGAAAAAAAGGAATTAGCAAGAAAGAGAAAAAGAGTGAATGGAAGAGAAAAAGAAATACAGAAGAGAAAAAGACGAGTAAAACAAATAGACAGAGGAAAAGAAAGAGGAGGAGGAGGATTAAAAGAACACGACCAGGAGGAGGAGACGAAGGAGGAGAAGGAGGAGGCTCAAGACAACACGATTAGGAGGTGGAAAAGAGGAGGAGAAGGAAGAGGATTAGGAGAACGGGACAATGAGGAGGAGGAGGAGAAGGAGGAGGATTAGGAGAACGGGACAATGAGGAGGAGGAGGAGGATTAAAGGGAAGGGGACAAGGAGGAGGAGGAGAAGATAGGGAAAACATGTGAGGAGGAGGAGGAGGCGGAAGAGGAGGAGGAGGAAGAGGAGGAGGAGGAGGAGGAGGAAGAGGAAGAGGAGGAGGAGGAGGAGGAGGAGGAGGACTGCGTTAGGGTCCGTTTTCCTGTAATTTAGAATGACCACCAGAGGGAGTTTGTTCTTGGCTGAGAGAGAGAGAGATTAAAGGATTAAAGTGCAAGCGAAATTATTATTATTATTATTATTATTATTATTATTGTGTGTGTGTGTGTGTATTATTATTAAAAAATGAGAGAGAGAGAGAGAGAGAGAGAGAGACGGCCCTTTTTCTTTCATTTCGAGGAACCGAGATCGTAACAGAATCTCTACACTGATTTTCACTGCATTTTTCACTCGCCCTGCAGCGCGCACACACACACACACACACACTCTCTCTCTCTCTCTCTCTCTCTCTCTCTCTCTCTCTCTCTCTCTCTCTCTCTCTCTCTCTCTCTCTCTCTCTCTCTCTCTCTCTCTCTCTCTCTCTCACATAAGATTTACATGAAGAAAATTTAGGATGAAGGAGAGGATGTGGAAGACGATGGTGGACGAGGAGAAGATTGGAGGAGGAGGAGGAGGAGGAGGAGGAGGATGAAGGGTTCACTCTATCGGGGTTTCGCCTTCGGGAGAATAACATTGTTTACGTTCGAGAATTTCGGTTGGCAATTTTTTTCTATTTATTTTTGTTTTGTTTTGTGGAATTCGTCCTCTTCTTCCTCCTCCTCCTCCTCCTCCTCCTCCTCCTCCTCGCCTTCCCGCTGCTCCTGGAGAAGAGAAGTTATTGGCTATTTGGCTATTCTCTCTCTCTCTCTCTTTCTCATAATAGCCCCAGTTTTTAGGTCCAGTCTTTGTAGAGTTCAGGATATTAATTTTTAAAACCTTTGTGTCTGTTTTTTTTTTTTTTTTTTTTTTCAGAGTCCACAATAGGGAACGTAATACATGAAAATTGCAAATCGTAGCGCGGCCTTTCATTTCATTGTATGTATTGCTGTATGAATGTATAACTAGTTTGCAGCAGAGTCGCCTTCTTTGAAACTTAATTAATCTTTTACTTGTGATGTCATTAGATGTGTGATTCTCTGTAGTAGACGTAGTAGTAGTAGTAGTAGTAGTAGTAGCAGTAGTAGTAGTAGTAGTAATGATATAAGTAGTAATGGTAATGATAATAATGAATGATATTGGAGATAATGAAAGAAAATTTTCTCTTGTTCTTTATTATGGAAGGTTTAATCATATAGTTGTCACATTTTAAAACTCATAACTATCTATCTATTTATATCACACTATTGTGCTGGTGCTGAAGGCTTGTCCACAACGATAACAGTAACATAACGTAACGCTCGCTGCCCTGGCGGCGGCGGGGAGGAGGGCTTCTCAGTGCTCGAAGGTGACACGCGGCTGGTAACACTTGGTGACGTACTGTAGGTCAGTAACGGTGGTTGTTTCCTGCACGGTGGTTGTGGAGGTGGCGGTGGTGGTGGCGGTGGAGGCCTGGTGGAGGGTGTGGGTGGTGGTCTGCGTCACGTAGAAGGGCTTGATGATGGTCTCTGTGAGGAAGACGGTGAAGGTGTTGGTGAGCGTGGCGGTGGTGAAGGTGGCCGCCACGTCCGTCACGGTGATGGTCTCCGTCACGGGCTGCGCCTCCACCGCCGTCTGCGTCACCGTCGCCTCGGTCACGTCCACCGCATTGGCCACCAGCTGCGTCGTGTGTGTCACCACGGCCGTCTCCAGCGACGTGAGATACTTTGTGTCTAAGATCGTGTCCGTGACGACGCTCGTGCGCGTCAGCACCTGCGGCGGCGGGTACGTGGTGAGGGTGGAGGTGGTGGTGGTGGTGGAGGGCTTCAACAGCAGGCTGGTGACCTGCACCGCGACGAGGCTGTGTTGGGGCTGCACCTGCGTCACCTCCTGCCAGACGTCCTTCACCTGGGTGTTGGTGACGGTGACGGTGTTGTGCTGGGGCTGGCAGGAGGCGTGCGTCTCGCCGTGCGTCTCGCCGTGGTGCCCCGCGGCCAGGCCTAGCACGGCGAAGCACAGCAGCAGCAGCAGGGACAGGTGGCGGGGCATGGTGGCGGCGGGAGTGGTTCGCCGCGCGGGCACACACGTTATATAGGACGTGGGCAGCAGCGGCGGCATCCCGGGCCAGGGGCTGCCGCGGGGACCAGGGCCTCGGGGCAGGAGGCCTCCACGCCGCGTGGTTCCGGTCCCCAAAGGGATTGTGCGGTCAGTTTTATCCTCCGACAACCAGATTTGCATCCCCAGGGAGCCGCGGCCGCCATTAGGAGGAGTAGACACTGCGAAGAATGGCGAGGCTAATGCCAGCCTTGATCCGCGTGATGGCCACCCACTGGCGTCGCCACGCCCACACGCCGACGAGCGGCGTCGCAGCGACGAGGGCGTAAAGATACCCCGTCACTGCCGACCCGCGGCGCTGCGTCTTGAAGGAGCAGATGGGCAGCCACGGGGCCGTCCTGCAGGGCCATTAGTGTCAGTATCCCGCCATCGAGTCTGGGCGCGGTGGCGACGATGACTCTATCAGCGACTCTCACCCAGCCGGGGACTGCTGGGGCTGTCTGTGTGTCGGGCTGCCCGTGCCATCACGTGCCATCCCGGCTGACGGGCTGCCGCCTGTGTTGGTGTGTCTGGGTGCCTGTGCCATCCAGGCTGTTGAGGCGTGTGCCATCACAGCTGATATGCTGCCGCCTCGCCGCTAAGAGGGCCGGGGCAGTGAGGAGGGGCTGGCGGGGGCGGACGACAATACAGGCAGGCGTGCAGCAAAGATGGAAACGTGCCTCACACAGCGCCTCGGTGGGGCCGCCAGGGGGATGGGGGAGGGTGGTCACCATTGTCTCGGGAGCTTCGTGTCTCTGGAGGAAGATGGGCGGCGGGAGGCTGCCGGGAACTGAGCAATATGGGAATTGTGGCGGACACCTGCTCCTCCCCGCTGCGTCCCTCCGCCGCGCTCTGTATCCTTCAACACGCGTTTGTTTCCTTCCCTTTTCTTCCTTTCTTCGGCTCAAAGGAATGGATCCGTAATGAGTTTTCTTTAAAGGATTCATTAGCACATTACACGCTCTTTAATTTCCTTGCCCCTACTTTTCGTCCTTCACGCGTCTTATCCTTCCTTCCTCCTACTTCCCTCCGCCTCTCCTCCTCTCATCATGATCCTCCCCTCCTCCTGTGTACCCTCCCCTCCCCCCCACCGCCTTTTAGCTCCTCTTGATCCCTCAGAACCAATGCAGGGCGGCGGGACGCTCCCAGGGGATCAGGAAAGTAAACTAACCCTCTTTCGGCGATGCGGATTAACTCACCCTCATCAATAGGACACCCTTTCCCTGCCCTTCCCTTCCCTTCCCTTCCCTTCCCTTCCCTTTCCTTCCATTCTATTCTATTCTCTTCCCTTCCCTTTCCTTCCATTCTATTCTCTTCCCTTCCCTTCCCTTCCCTTCCCTTCCCTTTTCTTCCATTCTGTTCTCTTCCCTTCCCTTCCCTTCTCATTTTATTCTCTTCCCTTCCCTTCCCTTCCCTTTCCTTCCATTCTGTTCTCTTCCCTTCCCTTCCCTTCCCTTTCCTTCCATTCCCTTTCCTTCCATTCTATTCTCTTCCCTTCCCTTCCCTTCCCTTCCCTTTTCCTCCATTCTATTCTCTTCCCTTCCCTTCCCTTCTCATTTTATTCTCTTCCCTTCCCTTCCCATTCCTTCCCTTCCCTTTCCTTTCCTTCTGTTCTCCTCCCTTCCCTTCCCTTTCCTTACATTATATTCTCTTCCCTTCCCTTCCCTGCTCATTCTATTCCCTTCCTTTCCCATTCCTTTCCTTTCCTTCCGTTTCCATTCCTCCCTTTCCTTTCCTTTCCTTTCCTCCCTTCACTTTCCTCTCTTCCCTTCCTTTCCCTTCCTCCTCTCCCTTTCCTTCCCTTCCTCTCCCTTCCCTTCCCTTTCCCTTCCTTTCCTTTTCTTTATTCTCCTTCCCATCCTTTTCCTTTTCTCGTTCCTTCCCCTTTCTTCTCTTCCCTTCCCTTCCCATTTTCTCATTCCCTTCATGTCTATTCCCTTTCAACGCTTCTCTTTCCCTCCCTTCCCTTCCCTTCCCATCCCTTCCCTTCCCTTCCTTTCCCTTCCCTTCCCTTCCCTCCCCTTCCCTTTACTAACTATTCATTCTCTTATCTTACCCTCCTTATTTCCCTACCCAGTTCCCTTCTCTTTCCCCTTTTTCGTTCATCCTCCTTCCCTTTCCTCTCTTCCTCTTCCCCTTTATCTCCTGTTCCCTCCCTCTCCCTTCCTCTCTCGCCTCCTTCCCCTTCTTCTCCCTCTTCTTTCCCCTTCCATCTTTAGGCCGAACATCGCTTCCCGGTACCTCACTCAGTATTCTATGTATTTGTTTGTTTCCCTTTAAATTTCTTCTTAAATCCATTGTTGTTGTTTTTATTTTGCTTAACTTCCTTTCATCCACATTAGTCAATCAAACATCTTTTCTCCTTTACTTCCTCGTCTACTTTCTGTGACTCTTCCTCTCTCGCCCTCTCTCTCTCTCTCTCTCCTCTTTCCGCTTATCCTTCCCAAACCTGACGCCGCTGATCCGACTCGTTTCACTTGTTTCAGGAGAGCATCAAAGACTCGTTTATCTCACCAGGCGTCGACGAGGAGGAGGAGGAGGAGGAGGAGGAGGAAGAGGAGAAAGAATGGAAGCTCTCGGTCTCTTGCTTTCGGTTTTCGTTGGAGTGTTTATGCTTATTTGAGTTTTCTTTGCGTGTGTGTGTGTGTGTGTGTGTGTGTGTGTGTGTGTGTGTGTGTGTGTGTGTGTGTGTGTGCGTAGACTCATGAGGTAATGGACTGATTGGCCGGTAAATGTTTAAGAGTCTTTTTTGGGGTGGGAGTCTTGGTCTTGCTTGTGTTGTTCGCGTGTTGAGTGCGTTGCGCTTAATTGGGAGTGTTGTTGAGGCTGTTGTTGTTTGTGTTGCTATTGTTGCTTTTTGGAGTGGACGTCCTTGTTTACCCGCGGCGGGAGTAACGCGGCGGTGTAGGGTTTGTTGGACGACCATTTGTGTGGAGCGAGGCAGGCAGTGGAAGGGAAGGGGCTGAGAGGTGGTGGTCAGGGTGAGAGGAGGATAGGGGTCGGAGGAATGGGAATTGAAGAGGGGGTGATGGCGGATTGGTGGGAGGGGGCATGGAGAAGGGGATGACGGCCGTGGGGAGAGGACTTGGAAAAGGGGTTGGTGGCTAAGGGCAGGGGGCTTGGAGAGGGGATGGCAGCTAGGGGAGGGGGCAGCTGTGTCGTCTCTGCTATTTTTCCTCCGAAGCCTGAAAACCGCGAGACATCTGGCAGGCTGTTTGTCTTGCAGCGTCAGTGTTCGAGTATCGAGATCCGAGTGTCTGGCAGGTCGCAATGACGAAGAAGTATCACGACTTGGCGTAGAACTGTTAGCAGGCGGAAAATCAACGTGAAGAGTAGCATCCCAGAAAATGCACGTCAGGGTAGACAGAAAAACGGGTGAAGAGCCTTTGCCAGAGTGTGATTGAGTTCCCTAAAATCAGAGAAGTAAACACTGGCCTTTGTCCCGCAATGGTCAATGAATGCCTAATGATGACGACGGTCTGGCGGGGCATTTCAGGGAAGACAGGCAAACATTCTTCAGCAGCCGGTGGGTCCCTGAGGGCCGCACGGCAGCCAGGCAAACGAGCCGGCGGTTATTGGCTGTCAGGCAGCCCCCGATGGGTCGCCCCGCCACGTAAAGACCCAATGTGACCAGGGCGGCGGGGCTCCACGCTGGTATAAAGGTGTGCGCTGGGCCAAGCCCACACTCCCCGCCGCTCGCTTCCAGGATGAAGGTCGCTGCCTTCCGCCCGGCGCTTCTGCCGCTGCTGCTGTTGCTGCCGCTGCTGCAGGGGTCCGCGGCGTTGTATTACAAGCCGCGGCCGCTGGTGTGCCCCGTGACGCAGGAGGTGGAGCACGTAGACGAGTCGTTGATGGTGACGCAGCTGGAGATTGTGTTGACGCCCTTCCCGGTGAGCAAGGTGACGGTCAACACCGTGTACAAGAATCTCCCGCTTGCCGTGACCAAGGTGGCGCTGCACACGGTGACAGCCGCGGCCCCGCCAGTGGAGGTGACGAAGGTGCAGCTGGTGCGGGAGACTCTGCCGCTCACCGTCGTCAAGGTCAAGACCGTGACACACACCCTCACGCAGACGAACCTGAACCCACTCACGCGAACCGCCACTAACTACCTGACCCACGTGGAGACCCTGGCGGTCCCGGAGACCGTGCACGAAACGCTGACGGTGGCGGAGACGGCGGCGGCGACGGTGACGCAGCGGGAGATGGCGATGGTGACCTCGACGCTGCGCCACACGAAGGCGGTGCTGAAGACCAAGCTGGTGGTGGATGTGGTCCGGGAGGCGTCGGCGGTCGACACCTCCACGCTGCTGCACGTCGACACCGTCACCAACACTCACATCCTCACCAAGATGATCACCCAGACCATTTGTCCCCCTTACACAGGTGACTACTAGCCAGCCGCCCGTCCAGCTCACCAAGATCATCACCCCGGCCATCTGTTGCCGCCCACAGACCACCACAAGCCAAGCCGCCCTTCCTGTCTCCAGCCCATATGCCATTATTAGCCAGCCCCGTCACCTCGCCCTTCCCTCCCCCTTTCTCCGACCTTCCCGCCGGCCTCACCCTTCATACCACTCTCCCTTCCTATCCTACCACCCTTTCCCTACCTTCATTGCCGTTATCGCCAACCTTATCGTCGCCGAGGACTATGTACTGTACAAAGCGTCGCTGCCGCCCATTGCATCTTGTTCGCCGAGGCTAACATAAAAATCGGCCTTGCTGCTGCTGCCTCGGCCCAAATAAAGACTCCAAACTTACCCTTGCGACTCATTACCCTGATGACGCTATGAGAGAGAGAGAGAGAGAGAGAGAGAGAGAGAGAGAGAGAGAAGGGCAAAAGAGTAAAAAGGAAGAGGAAGAAAGAAGAAAAGAAACAAGGAAGGAGAGAGAGAGAGAGAGAGAGAGAGAGAGAGAGAGAGAGAGAGAGAGAGAGAGAGAGAGAGAGAGAGAGAGAGAGAGAGAGAGAGAGACGCTCATCACTCAAACTCACCTCTTGAAAGCAAACGCGGGGGCAAAAGAGGAACAGTTTCCCCCTCCAATGAGTCTTCCTTCACCAGCGCCTTTCTTCCGGCTGACAACTCGCTGACAAAACTTAATTTCACGGGGACGCAATAAATTTGGAGAGCTGACGTAATTAACATTAAAGTATTCAGTGATTTAAATGGATGAAGCACACAAATACACACACAAGCCTGCCCTCCCACACGCACACACACACACGCACGCACATACACGCTCCCACACAGATAAATGATATTCTTTTTTTTAATGTTTCAGGTCCATTTGGAAGGCAGGGAGACAAGACTAAGATTGGTGAGTGTTGAAACAGTGTGGTTGTCTTTCCTTCGCTTTCATTCTTTTTCCTTTTCTCTTCTTTCGCTTTTTTTCCTTTCCTTCTTCTTTCTTTGTCTTCTCTTCTTTCCTCCTCCTCCCTCTTCCTTTTTAATCTATTGCCCTGACCTCTATTTTCGTTCTTTCTTTTCCTTCGTTATTCTACTTCTTTTTTTCCTTTTTTTCTTTTTCTTCTCTTCTTTCCTCTTCCTTTTTACTCTTGCCTCCCTTACCTCCCTTCATTCTTTTCTTCTTTTCCTTCCTAATCCCACATTCTTTTTTTCCTTTTCGTTCCTCTTCTTTCTTTGTTTTTCTCGTCTTCTTGACTCTTCCAACATATTCTTCCTCCCTTCTCCATTTTACTCTTGTTTCCCTCACCTCCATCCATTTTTTCTCCCTCTCTCTCTTTGTTCGTGTTGCAAGTCACGTTCCATTTCCGTGCGTCAACCGTCGGTAAACTTTGTGTAAATACAGAGAAGAGCATTTTTCAGTCCCCCCCCCCCTCTCTCTCTCTCTCTCTCTCTCTCTCTCTCCTATTCTCGTACGCAAAAAATTTTTAGTTTTTTTCAGAATTTCCGGAATAAAAACTCTACGGACTTTGATATCGTGTTTCAGTTTCTCTACGGTCTTCTATACAACGTCAACCCCCTTTATTGCTTTTCTTTATCTCTCTCTCTCTCTCTCTCTCTCTCTCTCTCTCTCTCTCTCTTTCTCTACTTCCCTCTGTCTGTCTCTCTCTATATCTCTCACTCTCTCCCTCTTCCTCTCTCGCCCTCTCCCTCTCATTCGAAATCTATTCCCTCTGTCTTTCTATGTCCCTCGCTCTCGTTCTCTCCCTCTTCCTCTCCCGCTCTCTCACTCTCACTCTCACTCTCGAAATATCTTCATAGGGAAACTTCTGCCCATAAAAGGTCCTTAGCCACTCACCATGCGCGACAGGTGTTTGCTAAAGTTGCCTGAATATTAATTAACCTGTTGTTGAGCGGCCCAGCGGGTTCTGAATAGGAAGTTTGATGTTGTTGTGGTCACCTGCCTGCTTTTGATTATGTCCAGGTATATGAGAGAGAGAGAGAGAGAGAGAGAGAGAGAGAGAGAGAGAGAGAGAGAGAGAGAGAGAGAGAGAGAGAGAGAGAGAGAGAGAGAGAGAGAGAAAAATGGAAAAAAAGAAAGGAGAGAAAGAAAAATGAAAGGGAAGGAAAGTGGCAACAAATCAAAGGATAAAGTGTCATTATTGGAGGGGGAGGGCGCTGTGCGAGGGTCTCAGTGGAGGGGGACAGGAGGGTCGTGGACAGGGATGAAGTCTGGATGCGCGGTGGAAAAGCAGAAAAATGTTCAAATGGAGGTGACGGGACAGGCTCTGGTGTTTCATCAACGTGATTTTGACAACCTGATTGAATTCTAGTTAATTTTTAGTCCTTGTGGCTACGCTTGATTACGTTGTGACCTTTGATCGTTGTGATAGCTGCAGTAGTAGTAGTAGTAGTAGTAGTAGTAGTAGTAGTAGTAGTAGTTGCTGTTGTGGTTAGATTATAAGTATCGTAGTATTAGGGTGAAGTAAATTACCAATTTATTTTCATCCGTTATAATCTGCTTGAGGCGAGCGGCGGCGCCTTGATGCTCGGCCCAAAGACAAGGTGATGGCAGGGCCGGGTATTAAGGGCTCAGCCGCGACCCGGCGGTCACTGGTCACCCAGAGGTCGCCAGGTCATGGCCGCGGCTGTTGAGGGTCAAGGAAAGAAATAAGGCATTAAGGCAGTGAGGTCTTTATTGTAAATATTGCGGCGCTACGAGGGGAGGGGGGCGGGGTACATCAGTGGTCGTAGGTGATCTTGGGGGAGTAGCAGAGGGTGACGAACTCGTGCTGGGTGAGGGTGACGGTGGCCTCCACGACTTCCGTGGTGGTGAGGGTGGTGGTGGTGGTGGCGGGCACGGGCACCCCCACCACGCTGGTGGCCGTCACTGTGTCGAGCCGCGCCACCGTCTCGACGTCGGCGGCGGCGACTTCGTTGACGACGGTGACGGTGGAGACGGCCGTCACCAGGTCCTGGACTGTGTGCGTGTCAATGATGGGCTGGGCCACGAGGCCCGTTTGGGTCAGGGTCACGGTGGCCAGCACCTCCACCTGCGAGGCCACCAGGCGGGTGGTGGAGGTGACCACTTCGGTGGCCAGCATCGTGTGGAGAGAGATCTGGAGCAGCGTGTTGGTGAAGCGTAGCGTGGTGGTGGGCAGCACGCCCAGGGCCGCCAGGGGCGTGTGTGTGGCACCGGCCGTGAAGGGTGAGGGCACCAGCACCACGCTGGTCACGTTCACCACCCGGTGGTTCACCAGGTAGTCCTCTAAGGTCACTGTGTTCACCACGGCCTCCACGCGAGTTTTTGTCACAGTCAGCGTCTCCTGCTGTGCCGTGCACGCGGCCTGCTGGGCGCCGTAACCGTAGCCTTCGGCTAAGGCCAGCCCCAGCAGGCAGCAACTGAGCAGGGTGCGTAGCATGGTGGCGGCGGCGGGGGTGGCAGCAGGGTGTGCGCGGCCCGCCGGTCAGGGAACCTTTATATCCCCGCTGACCCGCCACACAGCCCCTCCGGCACAGAATCTTAACCCGCGGAGTGACGCATGATGCCTATAGCCGCCTGTAGCCGCCTCCCCTCCCCGCCTCACCGCCGCCACCTCCCTCCCGTGCCTCATCGCGGCCACCTCCCCTCCCTCCCTTATCACGATCCCCTCCCTTCCCTGCCTCAATCCCGTGTGTGTACAGCTTCCTTCTGAACTCCCTGGCTCTCCCCTTTTAATGGTGCCGCAGTGATGTATTGGGCACCACTCCTCGGCCCGGTACGGCACCGCCACACACAAGGAGCACGGTTTTACTCGCCACTATCAAAGCTACACTCGAGCAGTCACTGCGGCCCCGAGACCGTCACACCAAGAGAAGAGACGAGACAAAATTACATTCAAACCCGCAGTTATGTCACCCGAGTCGAATAGCGGCTGGTGCATCGTCAGCCCCTCCACCCGAAGCGACAGAGGCTCAGCGCCGCGCCGCACGCGCCAGAAAATTACAACACATCGGCCAACTCATAAGCGATATAATGTCATTAAGTAATGGTAAAAAAAAAATGACACAGAATAGTTTAACCCGTTAGAAAAATCATAAACATCCAGTACTCCTAAACTGGTAATTCCCGCCCGAACAGGAACAACCTTGAAGAACACAAGAAAACAAATCCTGTTGAGAGAAACACCGCAATGCCAACAAGTTCTCATCACCGTAGCCAAGGGAATCCCGCGTCTGGTCGTTAAAATAAAATGATAAACACCGCCTCGAGATAAAGGCCCGGAATTTCCAGTGCCCCGCAGCCCCGCCCCGAACCCGCAGATCTCCATTGACGCTCAACCCTCCGTCTTGCCCGCCCTCCCCGCCTCAGCTGACCCTCTAAATAGCATCGCGGCCGCCTCTTTTTCCCTGCGGACAACGAGGGACAGCTGGGAGCGAGGCGGATAAGCGATCATTGTCCTTTGCTCCTCCTCCTCCTCCTCCTCTTCCTCCTCCTCTTCACTGACCTACCTCACCTTTAATCTTCTTTCCTATATATATCTTCCCCTGAACCCCTAACCCCTTTCCTTCTACCTACCGCCTTATCTCTCCGCTTCCATCCTTCTCTCGTGATCCCATCCTCCTCTCCCTCTCCTCCATATCTCTTCAAGCTTCCCTCATCTCCCTCATCTCCCTCTACTTGCCCCTTCCACTGCCTTCTTGGTCTCATTTCCTCATTATCTCCTCCTCCTCTTCATCTGATCATCACTTACCCTCCCCTCCCACCTGTTCAAGTTACCTTTCTCCTCATCTTACATTTCTCCTTTCTCTTCTATCTCTACCTCATCCTCCTGTTCTTTCTCCTCACCTCCTCATAATTTTCATTTGATCATCACCTATCCTCTTCTCCCACCTGTTCAAGTTACCTTTCTCCTCATCTTACTTTTCTCCTTTCTCCTCTGCCTCTTCCTCATCCTCCTGTTCATTCTCCTCCTCACCTCCCCATAATTTTCACTCCACCCTTCCACCCACCTCCACTTCACTCCACCCTCTCTTCCACCGTCTTCCCTCCCACTTATCCGGTCTCCCTCCCTTTTCTCTCCTCTACCTGCCTCCTCCGTCATTGTCCAATCTCCCCACCTTCCATCCTACTCCACTTTATACTCTCCCTCCCTTCCACCCCCTTTTCCCCTTCTCACATCCCTCTTTTCCTATTCCACTCTTTTCTCCACCGTCTCCCACCCCTCTCCCCCACTTATGCAACCTCCCCTTCCTCCCTTCCCTCCTCTCCACTTTCCTCCTTCCCTCTCCTTCCTCACTCCTCCCTTCCCTCTCCTCCCTCCCTCTCGCCCTTACACTTCGCCCCCTCCTAACACTTGTCAATCATCCCCTCCTTCCCTCCCTCCCTCCCTCCCCACTTCGCACCTGCCTGTGGACGGAAATTGGCACATGAGCAGCAAATTAAAAAAACTAAATTTCCCCGCCATTAATCCCCCGGCTCATCGCGTTAGCTGCTGACAATCGGTGGCGGCGGCGAGGGAGGGAACAGAAAAGGCCGAATATTACTAATTTCGTATTTTTATTCGAAACTGTAATTAAACTGCGTGAAATTAGGGCGGGCGTGTGTGTGATCGTAAATGAATGAATGTATAAATAAATAAACAAATGGCGGACGGCGTGAAATTGTGGCCAAATGAACGTCCTGAACACAATTAAAACGCAGAAAAAAAATAATGTAAATAAATCTAAATGGTGTAAAAATAGACGTTCTGATCATTGTTAAAACGCGAATAAAACATGACTGATAATTAATGGCTAAATATGCGTCCTGAACACAATTAAAACGCAGAAAAAAATTATGTTAAACTAAATGGTACAAAAATAGACGTTCTAATCACTGTTAAAACGCAAAAAAAAAAAAATAATAATAATAATACAATAATTAATGGTGGATTAATATACGTTCTTAACAATTTTAACACGCAAAAAAAGACGTATTAATAAATGGTGCCAAAATAGACGTTCTAATCACTGTTAAAACGCAAATAAAATAACGTAATAAAAAACTGTGGCCAAATGAACGTTCTGAACACTGATAAAAACAAATAAATTAATGTGACGGCAAAGGTGGCGAAATAAACGTTTTAAAACACTGTAAATATTCAAATAAAATAAGGAAATCATAAATCGAGGTCAAAAACGTTCCTTCATATTGCATTCCGTCTCCCTTCTGCATCTTGGCGTTCGATTCTGCGTGATTTTGTGTGAATATTTTTTTCTTTGTGTGTGTGATCGTTTTTGACAGCCGGGATAAAGTTTCAGTTGACGGGTTGCGAGTTAGTGGAGGAGGTGGTGGAGTTGGCTCTTCCGAGGGTAAAGGGAGGCAAGTCCATTGAAGTGTGTGGTGGTGGTGGTGGTGGCGTGGCAGTAGGAGTGGAGGGGGGGGGGTGAGGTTGGAGGAAGGGATGAAGAGAGGTGGAATGATGGTGATGATTGAGTGGAGGGTTAGGTGGTGGTAATGGTGGTTGTGATGATGGTTGAAGTGGAGGTTACGTAAGGTGGTGATGGTGGTGGTAGTGACGGTGAAGACGATGCCCGAGAGAAGGAATGCGTTAGGTAGTGGCAATGGTGGTTGTGGTGATGGTGGTGGTGACGGTGGAGGGGGCAAAGAGGAAGTGTAGAGAATGATATTTGATAATAATAGTAATGATTCTGGCGGTGGATGTGATAGTGGAGAAGGTGACGAAGCAGACGGTGAAGGAGGCGGTGATGGGGTGGAGGGACAGCTAGGGTCAGCGAGGCGTAGGCGGAGGGGCTGGGGGTCGCCGCCGGGTCAGGTCAAATCCATGGACGATCGAGGTGACAGCCGCGGGTATAAATGGCACACCGCCGCGGCCGCCACCACTGTCACTCCACCCCAGGCCGCGCCACCACCATGAAGTCGCCGCTGATGTTCCTGGGCCTGCTGGCGGTGCTGCAGGTCGCCGCCGCACGGTACTACACCCCAGCGGTGCAGTGCGCGGGCGGGCCAACGGTGCACGTCGAAGACGAGACGGTGTTAGTAACCATCGTCGAGCCCAACAAAGTATTTTCCACCGTGGACCAAGTGCACCTCAACACCGTGCTTATCGTGCAGCCCGTTCCTGGCACCCTGGCTGACCTCGCCGCCTCCTTCTCCGACAGCCTGCAAAATCACTTGATCACGGAGGTCGAGCTCGTGCAGGAGACGCATCCTGTGACGATAACTGAAGTAAACACCGCAGTCATCAGCGTGGTCCAGACTGAGGTTGAAGTCTCCACCTTATCCGCCACTAACTACGCCACGGAGTTTGAGACGGTAGCGGCGCCCTCCACCTCCCACGTCACCGTTACCAACACAGGGACGGTCTTCTCCCATCTCACCGTCACGTCATACACCACGGTGATCTCCACGCTTACCGTCACCTCCACTTCCCTGCTGACAGACGTGGTTACCGAAAGTGTTCCGCAAACCACTTACGTTGCCACCGATACCGCCCTCCACACCGAGATCTCCACCAACGTCCACACCTTCACCAAGATGATCACCCAGTTCGTGTGTCCGCCCGGCCTGGACTAGCCTGACGAGAAGGGACGAAAAGGAAGAAAATTAGATTGATAGAAGCTGGGAAGGAAGGAAGAACCAAGAGAGGATATAGTAGAACAAATGTAATGACAGGAAAGGGTAGATAGAGGGGATGGAAATAAAAACTGAGGAAAAAAATAAATGGTTGGAGTGAAGGAAATAAAGTAAAAAAAAAATAATTAATCTCACTATTTCTTACCTATTATATTATTTCGTATATATATTAATACTTAACCAGAAGAGAAAAAAAATAAGCTGAAGGACTGGCAAAAAAGAGAGATAATAAAACTAAAATATATCAACACTTCTACTTTGCCTAATACTTTTTCCACTAATAAATGCATTAATAAACCCAGCTTTTTCTTTGCAATAATTCCGTAATTCCTTTAATTTATCGACGCCGCTGCAAGTATTTATAAAGAGGAAGTTGTACCAAGAAGAGACCTAGTAAATATATATACAAAAACAATTACTAAACAGGCTTTATCTATAGCTGTATCTCGTGTGTGTGTGTGTGTGTGTGAGTGAGTGTGAGTGTGAGTCTGTGCCTGTGTGTGACCGTGTGTGCGCGTTGGGGAGGTAGGCGTGTGTGAGTGTGAGTGTGTGTGTGTGTGTGTGTGTGTGTGTGTGTGTGTGTGTGTGTGTGTTGGGGAGGGGAAGGGAGCCGTGTGTGTGTGTGTGTGTGTGTGTGTGTGTGTGTGTGTGTGTGTGTGTGTGTGTGTGTGTGTGTGTCCTGATCACATCCGCCAACAAGAGGATCGGGGTCTCAATATTCCGTTCACACACTCCATTTCCTCGCGTCGCTGTACATAACCTTTTTTTTATTTTTTTCAGCAATGTCAACACACAAGTCCTGCACATTTCAATACTTTCCCCCTGGCGCAAAATTTCTGTACACTCACCAACCAACGACGTATCTTCTAACTTTTTCGCTTTATTTTTTCCCCCTTGTATGTTTATGTATGTATGATATTTTGCAGTAACATAAGAATACGTATACGACTGAACCCTGAACCCCAAACTGAACCTGTTGCAACCTTACCTCGTATTTTCTTTCCCCCTTTTTATTTTCTCTCTCCACCGCTTACTAATGAATGCTTCCAACAGTATACAACCCACGCATAGGTAAAGCCTCTTGCACATATATTCCACCACCTCTTGCATAGTTTTTACTCGTAATTTGCATATTCTCAGTTTATTTTTCCCTTTTCTTTCGATATAGTCATACCCTGCGCTAGTATACGGGTCTGTCTATACATGGAGACTATTGCAGCATCGGTAAATTTCCCTTGCACAGTTTTTATTTGCTCTGTCAGGACGTAATTTGTATATTCTCTATGTATTTTCCCTCCTTTCCACATTATGATTTCCTGCAATAATATAAGACATACGTGAGGCTTATAGCAATATCAGTAAACTTCCCATCCTGTTAATTGCAACATCTAAACTTCCCCTTCCTGTCTATTGCAACTTCCCTGAACTTTCCCTTCCTGTCTATTGCAACATCCCTGAACTTCCCCTTCCTGCAATATCATAAGACCCGGCCTATACGTAAAGCCTATTGCAGCATCAGTAAAAGCTTCCCTTGACACAGTATATAATCTGTGACAACGTGTCGTGTGTATATTCCATGTATTTCTTTCCCTTTTTTCCTCCACCCTTGTTTGCGACTTCATACAGTGGTACAGACTCCGCGCGCACACAAAGACTCTCACAACATAAGCTTCACTTCCGTTCATGCATTTACAAACACGTTTTTACCCACCTTCGTGCACTCTCCTGTGTTGCATACTGCAAGTCTACATACAAACGCTTCTTGCAAATTTCATTCATTTCCTGCATTTTTATACTTTCCTCGCACTTTACTTTTTCACCGTGTATAGTCTGCCTGCTTTACCGCCTGCAATATTTATACTTTATCTTGTATTTCCGAAGGTTACTCGTATACCTGCACGTGTCGGCGTGCGTGGAAACTCTTCACTAAGGATCAAGTTCCCCTGAGAATGTATTTGTGATGCTTTTAAAGCCCAGGTTGTCGTTGGCCCAAACTCACGTCCCGACGAACGCCCTTTGGGAGGGGACTCGCTCCCCAGAAGTCCCGTGGGTATGTAAAGCGGATTACCGGGAAAACTTATTGTCATAGTTTTATTTTGTATATTTGTCTATTGTTCTTGTGCGTGGTATTATAGCCTTGTCATCTTTCCCCCGCCCCTCCGCCTCCCTCGTGTGCTGGCTGTGTTGAGTTTTGCCTTTCACAGACCATTTACCATTTACTGCTCCGGCCCTCGCCTCGCTGTGCCGGGGATGAACAGTGTAAGTTCATCATGTGGCGCACCTGGAAAAAAGTTTGGTTAGGGGTTTAACATTAAAGGCGATGTGACAGTTGATATCTTTATTGTATTGATGGGCGGCGGCGGCGACGCGGCTAGTGGTTGTAGGTGATCTTGGGCTGCGGACACTTGGTGACGTACTCGAGCTCCGTGACGGTGACGGTGGCGTCCACGGTGTGCTCGGTGAGGCTGGTGACGGTGGCCGTGGCGTAGTGCAGCTCTGTCTGGAAGGTCGTCTCCGTCACGATGAAGGTGTCGGTGTCCGTGATTGTGACGAAGGTGTTGAAGGTGTCGGTGGCGATGAGCGTCTCGAAGGCGGTGACCTGACTGGTGATGGTGAGGGTGCTGGTGACGCTCTCGTCCACCACGGCCGTCTGGGTGATGACCTGCTCCTGCACCTCTTGGGCTGTGGCCACCAGGTGACTCGTCTGCGTGGCGACGGCCGTGGCCACGTGGGTGACGAAGGTGGTGAGGTAGTCCGTGGCGGTGAGCAGGCTGGTGTGCGTCACCACCTCCGGGGCGGGGAAGAAGGTGACCGTCTGGGTCGTCACCACCGTGTTGGGCACCAGCAGCACGTTTGTCACCACCGCCGTCTGGTGGTCGTACTGAAGGTCAAGCTGCGTCACGGGCTGGTGCGTGGCCAGCAGGCTGGTCCTGGTGACGGTGAGGGTGTCGTGGCGGGGCTCACATGACTCTTGCGGGGCACCGTAGTGGCTGGCGAGGGCCAGGCCCACCAGGCAGCAGTAGAGCAGGGCGCGCAGCATGCTGTGGGCGGAGGGGCGGCGGGTGTGCGTTGCCCGCCGGCCTTTCCCTACCTTTATAGGGGTCACGGCCAGGCTCCGCCCTCGCCGAGGCAGGTCACCGAGAAAGAGTATTGTTGACTGTGGCTGACCCGCCCCGCCCCGCCAATCGCTTTGGCCTCCGTTCGTCCTCACCTCCCCATCACCTCCCCGCCTCACCCCCTCTGTCCTTCTTTTAGACCTGTGTGGCAGCCTCCCGGGCAGGCTGGGGGGCGGCGCTCACATGTTGTCTGAACTTTTGGCCGCTTGCTGCAGGCCTGCCTCCAGCGTATGGACGCAGGTGACCCAGACAGTTGTTGCACAACTTTATACACTTGCGAGACTCGCCGCCGGCTCGGAACAGACGAGTCGTGCACCGTGTTGCTGCGGCACCGTCGGAAGGGTGAGGCCACCGCTTGCCTCTGCTTAAATAACAGAGGCGTTGTGCTGCAATACACGGCGCTATTAAAGACGTCCTTTTCATGCTCTACCAAAAGTTTATATGGAGATTTTCTACAACTCATTATGAAATAAAATTTAATATGACCCCTTTGTATGTGTGCCGGGCTGGACGGGGCTGGGAGGGCAACAAAAGCGTGTATGGTAGAGTGGGGCGTTGTGTCCCGAGAACTCCCCGGAGCGTCCCCAAACAGCCATTGATAATAAACCAAACGTCGGTGTTGATGAATCGATATACTTTTCACGCTGACCTTCCAAGACCTATTTTGAGGAGCCGATCTGAGCCACGAGGCCCCAGGAGAGTCATCTGGCCTCGCTCAAACACCTGCGGGAGGCGACCAGTGAGCCGCCTTGATGTCGCTCGTTATCTGGGGAATCCTGCTACCTGGCCCCGACCCCATCTGTGTGGCGAGGAAGAGGTGCAGGAGGAGGGGGAAGAAAAGAAGAAAAGAAATCGAAATATATGGAGGTGAAGATTAAGAAGAAAAGGAAGAGAGAGAGAGAGAGAGAGAGAGAGAGAGAGAGAAAACGGGGGCGGGTAAGGGTAAGGGGGAAGATAATGAGGTTTTTAATCTAGGCGAACCGTTCTGAAAACCAGTTTAACCGGAAGTTTTACTCGAAAAAATACTTTTCAGATCAAAAACAAAATGTTATTGTGATCGATGAGCCGAAAATTAGTTAGTGATCGTGAAAATTATAATGAGTGAAGCAACACACCAACACTGGAGCCCGCGCCCCCCACCCTGCTCCCTCCCACCCTCCTTCACGCCATCAGGAACCTTCTGGCCTGTGCTGCATAACCACACGCCTTGCTCCTGCCCACCCACCCCCAGTCTTCCCTCAAAGGGCCGCTCCTCCACCCTCCACGCCCACCCTTTCACCTCCGCTTATGAACAGCCTCCCAGGATCAAATTTAGTCCCTGCGGCGTGACAGCGACGGCAAAGAAACAGCAAGAAACTCGTTGTTGAAGCCCAACACGAGACGCCTTCAAAGAAATTTTCGTCGCAACAGCTCCCCAGCGTCCCCGCCTCCATATACCCCTATGCTAGACGTGCGTGGTCAGGGTCAGGTCTTGGTGGAAGGCCAGGTGACCTCCGGTATAAAGGTGTGCGCTGGGCCAACCCCACACTCCCCGCCGCTCGCTGCCATGATGAAGGTCTCCGCCTTCCGCCCGGCGCTTCTGCCGCTGCTGCTGCTGCTGCCCCTGCTGCAGGGGTCCGCGGCGCTGTATTACAAGCCGCGACCGCTTGTGTGCCCCGTGACGCAGGAGGTGGAGCACGTGGACGAGGTGCTGGAGGCGACGCAGCTGGAGTTGTTGGTGACGCCCTTCGTGGTGAGCAAGGTGTCGCTCAACACCGTGTATGAGAGCCGCGCGCTGCCCGTGACCAGCGTGGAGCTGCACACGGTGACGGCGGCGGCGGATCAGCTGGACGTGACGGAGGTGCGGGTGGTGCGGGAGACGCTGCCGCTCACCGCCGTCAAGGTCAGCACCGTGACGCGGGAGGTGGTACACACCAGCCTCAGTTTCTACACCATCACGGCCACCAACTACAACACGGACTTCCTGACGCTCTCGGCCCTCAAGACGCAGCACGTCACCGCCACGGCCCTGGAGACGCTCTGGCTGGCCACCACCGTCACGCAGCACTCCACCAGCGTCTCCACCATCACCGTCAGTGCCGCCACCCTCAGCAGATCCCTCTTCGTGTCCAGCGTCCCCCAAACCGTCACGGCCGCCACGCACACGCACATTGAGACGCGCCAGGTGATCTACACGCACACGCTCACCAAGATGATCACCAGCACGGTCTGCCTCGGCGCCTCGGACGTGTAACGCTCCGATGGACTCCTTTGTTTGTTCGATAATACATGTTACCGCCCCACCCTGCTGTTTTTGTGACCCTGGCTACGGGGAGGGCGATAAAGACACCTTAAGGACCAATAACACTTTCTTCCCCCACCTCAACCTCCTCCCCTTAACGTCCCTTCTCCCCTCCTCTCCCTCTCTTCCTATATTTCCCTCCCATGCTCTCCTCGCCACGCTCTCCCTACCCATCCCTCCCCTCATTTTCTCTCCCCCCTCAGCAAGTGACCAGCCGTTAGGACACATTATAACATTAACCTCGCCCCTAACACCTTCTTCCTCCTCTCTCCTCTCTCTCTCTTTTCCTCCTGCTCCTCTCACTTTCACCCCCCCCCCCCCTTCAGCCAGCGTAATAAGAAACAAGCTGCTCTGTTCTGGCACCCCGATGACCCAAACTCTCCTTCCTCCTCCTCCTCCTCCTCTTCCTCCCTTTAGTCTCCTTCGGTTCCTCAGCATCCTACACTTTTCTTTCTCTTCTGCTTCTCTTATAGACCATATATTTACTCTCTCTCTCTCTCTCTCTCTCTCTCTCTCTCTCTCTCTCTCTCTCTCTCTCTCTCTCTCTCTCTCTCTCTCTCTCTCTCTCTCTCTCTCTCTCTCATGTCCTTTTCTCTTCTATTCTCCTTTATTACCTCGCCCTCCTTCCCTTCCTCCCTTCGTTAGCCACCTTTTCCTCCCTCCCTCTCTCCCTCCCTCCCTTCCTCCCTCTCCCTCCCTCCCTCCACACGTGCACTTCCCTCACGCCCTACAGCTTTAAGTGGCGTCCCTGTGTGTGTGTACCAGTGGACAAAACACACACACACACACACACACACACACACACACACACACACACACACACACACTCTTATTCCCCTTTTTCATTTTAACCTCCCTCGCTCCCTCCCTCCCTCTGTCCTTCGTCATCCTCCCTCGCTCCCTCCCTCCCTTTCCTCCTCCTCCTCCTCCCTCTTTCTCTTTCTCTCCTCCTCCTCCATCTTTTAGTTCTTTTTCTTTTCGTCTCCAAAGATAACATTTGTTCTCCATTAACGTTTTTGTAATTCGTAATGGCACTATGAACTATTATCATTAGTAGTAGTAGTAGTAGTAGCAGTAGCAGTAGTAGTATTCGCCAAGTACTACAACAACAATAATAATAACTACAACTACTACTACTACTACTACTACTACTACTACTACTACCCTCTGGAGTGCATTTGAGTTAAGTGTTTGTACAGCTTATAAGTGTGAGGGAGAGGGAAAGGGCGAGATGGGGATATGAGAGTGGAAAAGTAAGAATACGGAGAGGGAGGTAAGGGAAGGAGAGGAGGTGGAGGGAGAGGGAGGGAATGATGAGAGTGGAGGCAAATGGTGTGTGGAGGAAGGTGAGGGAAGGGACGAGAGAAAATGATACGAGGGTTGTGAGAGGAAAGGAAGGAGTGAAGAGGGAGGGAAGGAGAGAGAGAGAGAGAGAGAGAGAGAGAGAGAGAGAGAGTGTGTGTGTGTGTGTTGTTGTGTGCGTGTTGAGGGTGGGTTTTGGACCTGTCATGATGTCATCTTTAAGCCTCGTGAGTGGGTTAGGTGACAGTGTGCGTTAGTGTGTTGGTCCTTCCCCCCCGCCCCCTCACCTGCCCCACGCACCCCATGACACCTGCGCACTCTCCCATCACTCGCCAGCACATCCCCACATCCATCCCCTTTTAGCTTCGTGCACGTCAAATATTCTCTCTCTCTCTCTCTCTCTCTCTCTCTCTCTCTCTCTCTCTCTCTCTCTCTCTCGGTCTCTCTCTCTCTCTCTGCTCTCTCCTTCCTTCCTTTCCTTTCCCATATCCCTCTGTTCTCTCTTCCCTTTCCTTGCCTCCCATCTCCTCTTCCTTTTCCCTTTCCATCCCTTCACCTTTCCCTTCCTTTCCTTTCCTTTCCTTTCCATTTCCCTTCTTGTTCTTTTCTACCCCTTCACCTTTTCATTCCCTTCCTTTCCCTTCCTTTCCCTTTCCTTTCCCTTCCTTTCCCCTCCTTTCCCTCTCGTATCTGCTCCCCTCACGCATCAATCAGGTAAGCTCCCGTCTCCTTCAACCTGTACGTTGCAACTGACGCCGCCCGTACACCTGTCCCAATCAATTTTTCAGGCAGGTACAGTCACGTCTCCTCTCAAATGTCTTTTCCAGGACTATATTCCTCTTGTTTTCTCTTTTCACGTGTCCTTTTATAACCTGTCAGCTGGGGTTGAGTTATTTTTATGATCTTACATGTATAACTGTCTATATATGTATGAATGTATCTTTCTATCTATGTATATTTATCTATATCTTTTTTTCTCATTCTCTTTCCCTCATCTTTAATTTCCCTCTGTTTGCTTTCTGTTCTATTCGTTTTCACTTTCCTATCCTTTCTCTTCCTTCTCTTTCCTTCAACTTCCATCCTTTCCTTACCTTCCCTCTCCTTTCCTTCCCTTCCTTTGCCTTTCCTTCCCTTCCTTTCCCTTTCCTTTCCTTTCCTTTCCTTTCCTTTCCTTCCCTTCCCTTCCCTTCCCTTCTCTTCCCTTATATCACCATCCCTTTCCTTTCCTCTCCTCCCTTTAAACTCCCATCCCTTCGCATCCCTTCCCTCCCATTGTCTTTCCTTCCCTTCCCTTCCTCGTTTCCTCTCACATCAATCCACTCCACTCACTCCACATCACTCCGCACCATTTCATTCCATTTCCTTTCCCCTCCATTCGCTTCGTCCTCGGCCACTTCAGACTTATTGAACTCCAAAGCGAAGCACCAGTTCCAGCGTCCATCTGACATACGCTGGTGGGGACTCTTTTTTTTCTCTTTCTCTTCATCCGTCAAAGGCTGCGAGGCGGTCTTTTTCTTGTCATTCTTCAGCGCCCAGGACACACGCGGCCGCCGACTCGTGCTTTGCTAATTTGGCGAGGGGTAAAATTCTTGGGCTTTGCAAGTGCGTGGATCTGTGGGTGGGGGTTGGAGGGGTTGTGTGTGTGGCTGTGGGTGGATGTGAGTGTGGAAGAGGGTATGTGGATGTGTGTGGGGGGGAGGAGGTGGGGGTTTGCGGGGAACACACACACACACACACACACACACACACACACACACACACACACTTAATCCTTCCTTCCTGCTTATAACATCCATCCTCATTAAGCCCTCTCCCTCTTACTCTTCCTCCTCCTCCTCATCATTACCATCACTTCCCATCCATTTATTCCTCTTATTTACTCCTCTATCCATTTTTTTCACCATCCTTTTTCATTCCCTTCCCCCATCAATTCGTGGCCAGGGGGATAAGGGGGTGAAGTATCATTTTATCTCGCATTAAACTAGCTTCGTTGCCCCTCACTGCGCTTCGCTTCTCTCTCTCTCTACGAGCAAGTTCGGAAAATATGCAATAATCAGAAAATATTGGAATTGAAGGAGAGTTTTCGGGATGAATGGCGGAAGTTCGGTGTGAGTATCAGTTTTGTGTGTTTTTAATATTGAGGAGGAGGGGGAGGGGGAGGATGAGGAGGAGGAAGGGATGAAAGAGGAAGAGGAGGAGGAGGAGGAGGATATGGTGGTGGGATTCGTATTGGAAGTGGTAAAGGAAGGGAGGAGGAGGAGGAGGAATAGATGAGAGAGGAAGAGGAGCAGGAGGAGGAGGAGGACATGTTGGTGGGATTGGACTAGGAAATGGTAAAGGAGGAAGAGTGAGAGGAACTGGTGGAGAGGTTGAAAGAAGAAGAGGAGGAGGAGGAAGAGGAGGAGGGAGAAGAGGTTGACAGAGGAGAAGAAATAGCCAAAGAGAAGGAAAAGAAGTATAAGTAATAAACAATGGAAGAGAGAGAGAGAGAGAGAGAGAGAGAGAGAGAGAGAGAGAGAGAGAGAGGAGGAGGAGAAAGTCGGGGATTGCCAGAGAGGGAAAGGAGAAAGAAGGGAGGGAAAAGGAGGAGGGAGGGAAGTATAACAATCAAGGGGAGAGGCGGAGAAAACGCGAAGAGGAGGAGAGAAGATATGGAGGAGATTGAGAAGGAGTTAAGAGAGAGGAATAGATGAAGAAAGAGGGAAAGGAGAAAGAAGGGAAGGAAAAGGAGGAGGAGTAATAACAATAAAGACGAGAATATAATACGAAAGAGATAATAGAGGAGTTCAAAGAGGAGGAGGAAGAAGAGAAGGGGGAGGAGATCGTGAGCTTGGCAAAGAGGGAAAGGAGAAAGGAGGGAAGGAAAAGGAGGAGGAGGAGGAGGAGGCGGAGGCTAATACCAATAAAGTCGAGAAGCTAGAAAGGCGAAAACGCATCATCTTACCCTCTTGTGTTACACTCCGGTCGCTTTCCATGTCTGGTTCTCGTCCCTTTCTGTTCCCGCTCTGATCCTGTTGAATGTTCCTTCCTTCCTTCATGCTCTTTGTGGATCTGTTCTCCTCCTCGCTCATCTGTTTCTCTCTTTATTTTATTGTTCTTCTATCTGTTTCTCCTCTCATTATTTTACTTATTTTCGTGTGATTTCCTGATTCCTTCCTTTGTTTCGTATTTCCTCATGCTCTTTGTGGATCTATTCTACTTTTCTGTCATCTGTTTCCCTCTTTATTTTATTGTTATTCTTTCTCTCCTCTTCTATCTGTTTCTCCTTTCATTATTTTGCTTTATTTTCCTTTTGATTTCCTTCCTTTTTCCTACATTTATTCTTTCTTCATCTCTTCCTTTTTATCTATATCGCTCTCTCTCTCTTCTCATTTCCATATCCCTCTTTATTTTATAGTTTTCCTTTCTCTCCTCTTCCTTACTTTCTATTTTCTTCTCTTGTCTGTTCCTTTTTCCTTCCTTCGTTTATTAATTATTCATTCATGCCCTTTATTTCATCTATTGCCCTTTCCTCACATCTATATTCCTCTTTTTTTTATTTTCTTACTTTATTTGTTTTTCATCTCTTCTATCTGACCTTCCTCCCCTTTTACTTTCATTCTTTTCTTATGTATATGTATTATTTTTTCCTCATCTATGTCTCTTTATATCTGTGTTTTTTTATCTCCTTTTCCATCTGTTCCTCTTCCTCTTCTTGTTTCTTTCTCTTCGTATAATATTTTTTTTTCTCCTGTTCCTGGCTTTAAATTTTATATCCAACACTTATTTATTCGTATCTCTATTCCTTTATCTATATGTCTTCCTTTATCTCTTCTTCCAGTTGATTCTCCTTTTTCTTACTTTCTTTCTATTGGTGTAATATCTCTTTTCTCCTATTACTGGCTATAAATTGTATCTAACACCGATTTTTTCTTTGTATTTCTTTTCCTTTCCTCCTATCCCCATTCATCTCTCTCTCTTTGATCTCTTCTTTCTCTTCTTTCTTTATATTTGACTCTTTTCATGTTCACTTTCCATTTTGTCGTTTTTTTCTCTGTATCTATTTCCTTTGCATCTTTCTTTTTTCTCTATTTTTTTTCTCCTCTTTCAATTCGTATGTCTTTTCTCGAATTCTTTTTTTACTTTCCATTTATTTTCAGCTTCTTTCTCTGTGTCTACGTATTTACCTCTCCTCACATCCTACTCTGTCATAAACCTTCTTGCATTTAATAGTGTTGCATCTTCATTCATATTCCTCCTTTCCCTTTGATATCCTCCTCCTCCTCCTCCTCCTCCTCCATATATTTCTCTCACTTCATATTCCCACTCTTGCCTTTCGTTTTAACTTCCTCTTCCTCCTTTCCTTCTTTCATATAACCTGTTGCCTTGGGTGATATCTAGCAGGTTGGGTCCATCCTTACATGTGGTAATATCGTAGTAGTAGTAGTAGTAGTAGTAGTAGTGGTAGTGGTAGTAGTAGTAGTAGTAGTAGTAGTAGTAGTAGTAGCAGTAGTAGAAAAATAATAATAATAATAATAGTAGTAGTAGTAGTACACTAATATCAAACAGGGAGAGGTGGAGAACGTTGGGAAAGGCCTTAAACTTACCCTATGCTAATAATAACTGATAATGATACTGATGATAACACACTAGGTGGGTGCATGTTACTTGCGCGACCTGCCCCCAGCACGTCGTAACCAGCTGCTGCCGGTATACGCGTTCTTGCCTGGCGCCTACCTTTAAAATATTGGCTACTTTTTTATCAACTCGGCAAAATGTGGATAGACCTTTTAATACCTGTTTCCCGAGCGTGTAATGAATTCCCGTGGCCAGTTATTGATCGATTACTCCACGGGAAGCAGATGGGAATTTCAATTACACTTACTTCTTTATTATCTATTTTTCATCAGGATTATAGCCATTACAGGGATGGTATTCGAGGCCCTTAACATTTATTACTCCTATCTGGTTTATTGATGAACTATTATTGGGTGGGTGAACCAATATTACGGGAAGCTGATGAGAATTTCTATACTTTATTTTTATTATTATTTTCATCAACATTTTTAGCTATTACAGATATTATATTCTCTTGCATTTTTACTTACATATACTATTGATAAGTTACTGTATTATTGGCGTGGGAAAACTGATATGAATTACTTTATTACGCGGCATTTATTTTTTTCATTATTTTCATCAACATTATAGCTATTACAGATATTATATTCCTTACATTTTATTATGTATATTATTGATGAGTTACTGTATTATTGGCGTGGGAAAACTGATATAAGAGAAGACGGATGAGAATTTATATACATTTATTTTTGTTATTATTTTCATCAACATTATAGCTATTACAGATATTATATTCCCTTGCATTTTTTACTTACATATACTATTGATAAGTTACTGTATTATTGGCGTGGGAAAACTGATATAAGAGAAGACATGAGAATTTCTATGCATTTATTTTTTGTATTATTTTTCATCAACATTATAGCTATTACAGATATTATATTCCCTTACATTTTATTACTTACATATATTATTGATGAGTTACTGTATTATTGGCGTGGGAAAACTGATATAAGAGAAGACGGATGAGAATTTATATACATTTATTTTTGTTATTATTTTCATCAACATTACAGCTATTACAGATATTATATTCTCTTGCATTTTTACTTCCTTTCTCTTAATCCTTAATTCTTTTGTCTCCCTTCTTTCTCTCTCTCTCTCCCTCTTCCATATACTATTAATGAGTTACTGTATTATTGGCGTGGGAGAACTGATGAAGGAGAAGGCAGATGAGAATTTTTATACATTTATTTTCATCAACATCATAGCTATTACAGATATAGTATTAGACCTCCCCCCGCTTATACTTTTTTCAACTTCCATCTGGTTTATTGAGTTATTTATTGGGGTACGAAGGTTGATATTAGAAGAGACGTGAGAGTTTGTATACATTTATTTTTATTATTATTTTCGTTAACATTATAGCTATTGCAGATATGGTATTCGTCCCCTCCCAATTTAACTATTCCAAGATCACTATCACATGTTTTTATGTTCTTTTATGTAGACCTTTTTTTTACCTCCTGTTGCTGTACTGTTAAAAAAAGAGAAACAACTACACTAAACAACACCAATAATACCGAGACCAAGATAACTCATTCTGATCAACCATTCCAAGATCTCTATCACGGCAAGTCCTTTGGGAGTCGTCACGCCGCCCGCCCTCTCCCGCCCTCGCCCGCCCCCGTCGCCTCACCCTCGCCCCTATCACGCCACCGAGGGACCAGGTGTCAGGTGTATGTCAGGTGCGTTGACCCACAGTTGACCTCACGCCCCCATGGGATCTGGAAAGGTCACTATATAGCTCTTTCCTTCCCTCCCTCTGTTCTTCCTTCCCCCTTTCCCTGCCTTCCCTCCCCTTCTTTCTTTTAACCCTTAATTCTTTTCTCTCTCTCTCTCTCTCTCTCTCTCTCTCTCTCTCTCTCTCTCTCTCTCTCTCTCTCTCTCTCTCTCTCTCTCTCTCTCTCTCTCTCTCTCTCTCTCTCTCTCTCTCCCTTCCTCCCTTCCTTTCTTTTGATCCTTCTTTTGTCTCCCTTCCTTCTCTCACTCTTTATTTCTCGTCTTCATTTATCCTTTCTATCTTCGTCTCCCTTCCTTCCTTTTTACCGTGCACTCCCTTCCTCCCATTCCTATTAACTACCTCCCTTCCTCCTATTTTTTTCCTCTTCCACATTTCCTTCTTCCTATCACTGCTCTCTTCATCCCTTCCTTCTTCCTCATCTTCTTCCCCATCTCTTTTTTTTTCTTTTTCCCTCCCTTATTTTCCCCTCTCCATCCCTCACTCCCTTCTCTCCCTTTTTTTTTGTCCTCTATTTTTCCCCTCTTTTTTCCTCTGCTTATCTCCCTCCTTCTAAATCTTTATTCCTCTCTCCTTTTCTCCCTCTTTCCTCTCTCCTTTTCTCCTTCACCTACCTGTTCCCTCCCTCTCATTATCTACATTTCTTTCTCTGCCAATCCTCCTTTCTTCTCTTCCCTATCCACTGTTTCTCTCTCCTACTACCATCCCTCTCTTCCCTCTCCCTTCTCCCTCTTCTCTTTCGTATTCCTCCATTTCTCTCCCTCGCTTCCCTCCGTCACGAATTTTCTCTCCCTTTCGTTCTTCTCTGTGTCTGATTCTCACCTCCTCCTCTTTTCTCTCTTTCCTCCTCATTTCCTCTCTTTCTCTTTTTCCTCATGTATTTCGGTTCTCTATAACGTTCCCCCTCTCTTCCTTCTTTTCCTTTCTCCCTCCCTTCCCTCTAACTCTTTCTCCCTCTCCCTCTCTCCCTCCTTTCCCTCTTTACCTCTCCATTCCCTCTCCGTGACCTGCAAACGGAGATAAACTGCTCACGGATTGACTCGTTCACAGCCTATATATATTTCTATTTCCAAACCCCATTCGTGTTATTTTGTTCGCGTGTATTGCGTGCGGGTGTGTGTGTGTGTGTCGCATTTACACCCACACACACACACACACACACACACACACACACACACATACACACCGTGAGGTCCACTAAGGAACTTACTAATTGAATTCTCCGAGAAGTTTGGGGATCCTTGTGGGAGGCGAGGATGTGTGTGTGTGTGTGTGTGTGTGTGTGTGTGTGTGTGTGTGTGTGTGTGTGTGTGTGTGTGTGTGTGTGTGTGTGTGTTTCCCCCTTTTAAACATTTCTGCGTCCAAGCACACATATTTGACACGGTTTTCGAAGGAGTTTGGGCATTTTCAGGGCATGCAAGTTTAATGACCCTGGAGGTAGCTCGACTCTTCTTCTGTACTACCATGAACCTGAAAGAACACTCATTAGAACCCGACTGATCTCCTCTGGCCTTTGATTGTAGTTGATATGAGAGACTGAGACGTTTAATAATACCGCCCTCTGTTATACCTGATGTAGTTGAAGCGAAGAGGCGTCTCAGGATGGTACGGAAGGCCCTCGCCAAGCTTTATGCGTGCGTCGGAGTGGTATAAGGTCACTTGGGACTTAGAGGTCAGATAAGGTCATTTGGGTAGTTGAAAATGAGGAAAAACTATCCACCCCATCTCTCTCTCTCTCTCTCTCTCTCTCTCTCTCTCTCTCTCTCTCTCTCTCTCTCTCTCTCTCTCACGTCAAACATCAAAGTTGTTATTGACACGCTGAGCGACATTTTGGAAATCTATTGAGAAGAGTGAACTGCGTTGCGGCCACACTCCGACCACTCCTCCTCCTCCCGCCCTTTCCTCCTCCTCCTCCTCCTCCTCATTGGCAGGACGCAGTGTAGTGGTGGTGGGGGGGGGGAGGGATCACGTTACCTCACGCCATAAGAGAATAGGGAAAAAAACAGGAAATGATGCTTTATGAGTTTAATGACGATGCGTACTGTGATGTAATGGAGGAAGTTATGCAGAGGTGATGGCTTACACTGAGTGATGGCGTACAGAGGAGTATCATGGCAGCTTCTTGGGTGTATATTAATCAATAATAACTTAAAGACATAGGTTGTAGACGTTTTAATGACGATTGAATACAAGAAATGAACTTAAGCAGGTTATGTCTTAACAGTTAACACACACACTGACTACCGCAACGAGAGATGTGTGGGGGGGTCTCTCTCTCTCTCTCTCTCTCTCTGATGACCTCACTTCTTCAATTCAGTTCCGTAATTGTGTCAGTTTCTCTTTTCTTCTCAAATATTGAAGTGAGTGGCTTGCTCGGTCCACTCGAAGCCCATTGGTCAGCTCGTTCAGCTTCTTGAATCCTGATTGGTCGACGCTATCAGTGACCTTAAAATGGGAGACAGTTGAGCACCTGATGAAGTTATAAATCAGAGGAAGAGAGAGAGAGAGAGAGAGAGAGAGAGAGAGAGAGAGAGAGAGAGAGAGAGAGAGAGAGAGAGAGAAATATACCCTCCATGCACCCAACTCACGAATATTTTTTCCATGCATATTTTTTTTCAGTAGTGCTTCGATGGACAAATATTTTCCATTTACATTGCAAACAGGGAAAAGAAGGAAAAATACGAGGAAAAAATATATACATGACCATCGTGAGGGAAAAGGAGGGGGAGGAGGAGGAGGAAGAGGAGGAGGAGGAGGAAGAGGAAGAGAAGGAGGAGGAAGAGGTGGAGGAGGATTGGTGGATCGGAGTAACATTTTGATTATTCCTTAGAGATTACACAAGAGAGAGAGAGAGAGAGAGAGAGAGAGAGAGAGAGAGAGAGAGAGAGAGAGAGAGATTTAAATTTATAGATAACTTTCACGTATATGACACTTTCCACGGCGTTATAATAATAATAATAATAATAATAATAATAATAATAATAATAATAATAATAATAATAATAATAATGCAAAATATGTCAACCGTTAAATGGAAAGGCAAAAGAGAATATCAAGAAAGTGAAATCAGCCTTATTATTCGTAACACTAAAGCTTTATCTTAATCCATCACATTATGTAACATCATTTTCTTTTCTTACGGTTTTCCTCCTCAGCGCCAAACTTTTTCAATGAAGCTCCTCGGCCGGGTGTGCGGAGGGTCTTATCACGCCCGTAACGAGGCTCAGCGCGAAGAATGGTTCATAATAAAAGTTTTAAATGTGTATTACTGACCGCGTTAAAAAGTTCAATATATTATGACCGTAAACTGATGGAACGGCTTTATCTATCTCTCGCTCTCGCTCTCTTGTTCTTGTTCTTTCTCGTTTTTGTGCTTTCTCGTTCTTGCTCTCTCGTTCTTCCTCTTACTGTCTCGTTCTCTCTCTCTCTCTCTCTCTCTCTCTCTCTCTCTCTCTCTCTCTCTCTCTCTCTCTCTCATATAACCAACACAATATCTAACCTTTTATCAACCTTTTCCCACCCTTAACTATATGACCTCTGACCTCGGCTCTCTTCTCTCTCGCAGGGTCAAAGCAACGTGGTCAACGAGGAGCTGTACAAGAAAATCATCAACGGTGGGGTCATATATATACATCTGCCCTCCAAGATAAGGGATGTGTATTTCGTAAGGTACGTTGCTGGTAGTAGTAGTTGTAGTTAAAAACTCGTATTATTGTCATTATTATTAGTAGTAGTAGTAGTACACACACACAACACACTCACACACTAGAAATAAATAAATACAAAGAGGTGTACACACACACACACACACATCAGCTGTCAGCGTTGAGTAAGGCGCTCCCGTGGCTGTGTTTACTTCAACGAGGCGGTGTGCGGCACCTGCTGGCCCGTCTGTGCCCTCAGACGCCATGCCCTACCCCGGGGCTGGCAGCCTCTGTCCCTACAGCCTCCACACTCACTCTTTCTCGCCTACGATACGTGTTTAACATCAGCCGGGCTCTCAGCAAAGCTTAGCCTGGGCGAAAGGCCTCAAGCAGGTGACGGGGAGGGATGAAAACTTTGGCCTGCGACATTGCGACATCCACTGGGGAGGTAGACAGGCAACTCCGCGTCTCCCGCACGCTGCACGCTCCTCTCATTGCGTCTAAAACAAACGTCTAGTTAAGAGACGCAGCCCCGTGGCCCCACAACCAGCCATGGGGGCCCCTCCGCCCCGTGAAGGCTGGACAAAGTCACACTTCTGGCGTTGTCCGATAGCTTGGCAGCGAGCGAGTGTGAAAAGTACCATTACCCGAAGCTCTGTGTGGCGTGCCTTGGAGCAGAGGGCAGCACCTACCGGGTCCGGCCAGGCCGTGACTCATGCCTCGGGCGTGACGTCACGGCCTGCTGCAGCGCCTTTATAAGGCTATGGCAGGGCCGGTAGCCACGCCCGCTGCCCAAGGCCTTGCTGCACACTCTCCCCTGTGTGTATAGACGAAGCCTGGACCTACAAACCCGAGGGCCTGCCCCCCAGAGGCTCTTCCTGGGGGGGAAATCCCTGGACAGGGGTGGCGTGACGTCACGGCCGGGTACGAAAGTGAGAACGGGATGACGCGGCGATGAATGGGTGACTCAAGGAGCAGAGGATTATGGGCTGGCCAGCGCGTTTCCATTGCTTACAGAAGTAGTAACAACTCATGCAGCTGTATTATAGTAGGCATCGTGTGTGTTGGCCCTGCATTGGCCCAGCGAGCCACGCCACAGGCTGAACTAAGGCGTTTCGAGGCTCATTTTTCCTGCTCTGGAAGTGGACGCAGCGTATTTTCAACGTATACAGCAATGGCTCGCAGCCTAGCTCGCCCTCGTCTGTATAGCGACAGGACGGAGCAGGACACAGTCTGGGAGTGTTCTGCAGCCCGCAAAAAAGACAGAACTGTTCCGGCAGCCACTCGCTTTGATAGACACCGTCCCGTCGTAGTACAACACCTCAGTTACTAGGGGATTCCAGCACCTCCGGATGTACTCCCTACAGAGAAGGGATAGCTATAGTATATTCTCCCAACTTTACCTTTACCTTCTTTCTCAGGAATGGATCGAGATGATGACCCAGCCAGACCTAGCAACCACCAGCCAGCCCCCCTCCTCGTCACCGCCGCCGCCCATCTCAAGACAAGAGTTGCGAGACGAGGACAGAAAGTAGAGAAGAGGGAGATAAGGCAAGATACAAGAGGCATCAAAAGTGTACTAATTTGCTGTTATTTTAGTGTGTTCCAACCTCCTCCTCTTCTTGCCTCTTTCGTACATTCTAGCTCCGTCCTGTAACTTGTCTTATATGATATGGCAGTGTTTGGTATAGTGCTTATAAGAAGGGATCATAGCTGTATTAATTTGCTGTTCTCTTAGTCTTCTTAATTCATCCTCTTCCTCCTTCTCTCACCGCCGTTCCCTTTTCACCGCTCTCAGAAGTTTTGCGTCACGGGCCGTGCGTCACACACTCCCGCGTAACTTCACCTAACTTCGCTTCGTCCACCGCCCGCCACCTGTTGATATCTAAGTGCTGACCCTTATGGCGGCAGCTCAAGTTTGTCTTCGTCCCGCAACCGTTAACTTTTTATATTGTTTGGTATAGCGCTCGAGAAGGGATCAAAGGTTTGACTAATTTGCTGTTCTCTTAGTCATTTCCACCCTCTTCCTCCTCCTCCTCTTACCTCTTTCTCTACTCTGCCTTCGTCCCGCAACTCTTCAACTTGGCCTTCATAATGGCAGTGTTAGCTGTAGTGCTCTTGAAAGGATCATAAGTCCATAATATGCTGTTTTCTTAGTCATTTCCACTCCTCCGACTCCTCTTACCTTACCTCTACCAACTTTCTTCGGTGGAATGTTGATTAGCGCGAAGGAAAGAGTCCAAGGTGTTATTTTACTGTAGTTTCTTCCTCCTCCTCCTGCTGTTCTTCCTCCTGTCTTGCCCTTCCCACTTCTCTCTCCTCAGTTAAATCTCTCCCAATGTTAAATGTTCTCTCTTTGGCGGCTTTCCAGCGGGACTTGTAGGGCAGGGCAGGGCGACGCGGTGATCTATGAAAGTCCACTTTGTTATGTTTTGTTGTAGGTTTAGATTGTTTATAGATATGAGAGAGAGAGAGAGAGAGAGAGAGAGAGAGAGAGAGAGAGAGAGAGAGACCAGCATTTGTGGTCTTCATTAACCATGTGAGTGACAAACATAATTACTTCGTCTCTATTATTTTAAGTAAATATTCTAGTCAGAAATGAGTAAATAGAGGAGGTATGGAAGAAGCATTTAAAATCTGTCATGAGTGTAGGAGGGAGAGCAGAAATATTGGAGTAAATATAAATGTAGGGCAGCGGTGTCCACAGGGGAAGGTAACGAGGGTTAGCTAAAGGAGGCAATAATGAAGTTAAACCAGGAAAGGTCCCTTGCATGGAGAGGAAAGTTGTGTGTGGGTATGCTATTTACCATTGCATGCAGAAGGATGAGGTGCAAAAAAATAAAGAAAAAACACATTGTTGTGCCTCTGTTAAAAAGAGAATGGATTGGGGATGATTATAACATCTCAGGATGCAAGGAAAGATGTATGGAAGAGCTATAAAGAAAAGTGACAGCAAGGATTAATAAAAGGTCATGATAATACAGGGTGTGGGAGTGTTCTAGGCAGCAACAGATGAAGCAGTGAGTGTAATGAGATGACTACATATTGTCATATCTATCTTGTATACATTTCTGTCTTTGTCTTTTCACACCATACTTCCTGTAGTGCTTAAGGGAGGGAGAGGGACAAGGGAGTGATTCCATCTCTTCTATGCCCCTTATCCTACAACAGAGCTGATGGAGGGCAACACTAAGTTATCACAATATCTAATAAAATGTAGGATAGAATGGATAGAATTGTTGTCTTATTTCTTCTTTACATAAGCCCCCAAACACAATTTACATAATGTCCAGTTTTTCATTTTGTTCCTTTTTATCACAGGGGAGAATGTGGAGCTAGGCTGAAAGGAAGAACGGAAGACAGACCAAACTAGGTGATCTTCAGCTCTGTGGTAACTGGACAGCTGGCAAGGAGCAGATTCATATAAGTATCTTGTCATTATTCACTCTTCATTATCCCCTTCTTCATTAAAGCCCATGTCTCAGAGCCACATAGCAATACTGAGCTGATGCATGTTTAAAATACTTTTCCTATTTTCAGTGGAATGCTCCTATTAATCAGCAGTCCTGCTATCTCTCCATTAACCTTCATGTTGCTACCCATGTTCTTACTGCTCCTTCCACTCCACCTTCGCTCTCCAAGACATCATAGATAGGAAAACTGTTTCACTTTTGTTACACCATTAGCATTTCTGTAGTTTCTGCTTCTTCCTTTCCTGGTTGGCAGATCACCTCCATTGATTCTTTCTACACATGCTGGACAGCAAAAATCTACCATTTTCAAGTCTCTCAGTAAATTCACAAGCAAATGTTGAGTACAGTGCACCAACTAACCATCACCTTACTGATATAGTATTTTAACTGGAGTAAAAATGGCTGTGACTTTAGCAATTGCAATATTCTACTCTGAATTTCTATGTTTAATGGGACAATAAATGTTAAATCTGTACAGGAATGGTAAAAAAGTTTAAGAAATAGCACAAAATGCATGAAATCTGCACTAATAGGTAGGTCAAAAAACTCCATAATAGGCTACCTCAAAAAGCCCCCAGAGAGAAAGACTAATAACATTATTAAATCAAACAAGATGAGTGTCCCCAGCCATATCTTTAATGAACATACTACATACTTTCAAAATATATACAAAAAAAACTATAACAACTATTAAGTAATTTGTTTCTACACCCTGAGACAAGTTGGATAGTTGATAAAGCTAGAATGTCATCAATATTCATGTTGAACTGTTCCTTCTTTCAGGTGTGGTGCACTGCAGGGCCTGCCAGCTGTCACAGCCCTCTAACAAGCCCAAGGATGGCATGACTCCTTACACTTAGTGATGGGACATCCTGGTGCTGTCTGGAGAGAAAAGGGAAGATGTTAACTTGGGAAAGAATTTTGGCTGCTCCACGTAACTCTATGGGAAAATATGGACAGGCATTGACCACAGAGTTAAAGACTAGAGTGTGCGTCAGAGTCCAGGATACACACCCATCGCAGTTGCTCCAAGTTGTCAGCCGCCTTACTGGACCCAAAGATCTACAACAGACGAAAAATCATTTAACACACACAACTCATACTTGATTTCCTGACACTATTATTTGATATTAAGAAAAACTGGGGCCGGCATGGTCTTACTAGGGGAAATTCTGCATTGCATTGGTATAATTTTGTAACTAATGTAATTATTAATATATATTCATGTTCCCAGGCAACTCTGACCCTCTAGAAGTTTCACATACCAACATAACTGGAAAAGTGTGAAGATTCAGAAATTGTGCTTGAATATGTAACCCTATTAAAAGCAGTAGAGCAATGAAGAATAAAAAACAAATAAGTGGGAAAAAATATTCATGTTTGTATACAAGTGATTACATGTAGTTACAAATTTATGCTAATGCAATACAGAATTTCCTCGGGAAGATATTGACGTCAAATTTTCTTATCAAATAGTAGTGTCAGGAAATCAAGTAAAAGTGAGGCGTAGGACTTAGTCGGTTGTGATCTTTGGACCCAACAGATGACCGATTGCTTGGAGCGGTGCCGACACTCAGGCTGTGTATCCCTGGGACAGACGCACACACCAGGTCTTCAACTCTGTGGTATTAACACCATGGGAACTTCTCATTACATTCAGTGGACTAAGTACTCTACTAACCATATGTCTGAGAATAAACAGACTACTGAAATGACCACTTTGTTTCTTTATAAACCAAATATCTTATAATACTATATATATATATATATATATATATATATATATATATATATATATATATATTATATATATATATATATATATATATATATATATATATATATATATATATATATATATATCATACACACCAGGCCTCTTACACCAGGCTCACCCACCTCCATCAATACATCAACCTCACCCTCAAAACAACTGGTTATAGAGGCAAAAATATCACAACAGCACACACACCGCTTTAAACTAGACCATGAGAACTAAGCTATGGGTGGCCTGGACATGACGAAGGATAAGAGACACTAATGGTTCACTGGGCAATGTTTTCCCCTCACTACATCACACATCACCTGTGACTCCTAACCAAAATGTAAGCAGAGTTGAGTGGTATCCAGAGAGTTCACTGCACTAACCTGCATAATATGACCATCATGCACTGCACATCATTGGTACAGTTGCAGAAATGAGTTCCTGTACCCACTGTGGTAAGCCTTCCCTCCAACCGGCAACGTCGTGGTAGTACTACTTGAGTGTTGTGAATGAACGGTGTTCGGTTGTGAGTGGCGGAGAGGTTCACTGCTATTCAGGAAGTGTAAGGGAGGCTTTATTCATAATTAAGAGGTGAAAATAAATGTAGCATGCATATGTAACACATGTTAAACCAAGATATCACTACAAAATAATAACAGCAGAGAGAAGACGAGACGTATTATCTAGAGTCGAGACTTTGATGTTCCGCTCCTCCATCAGCGTGAACGTGTGCACACTGGCAGTAATAGCATACAAGAATGTGAAAAACCATGAACACCTCCCACAATGAACGTGAACCTGATCAAATGTTTGATGTCCATTTACTACCTACACCCTGGCGTTAAAAAACAATATTACTTAACTAAAAGGAGCAAGGTCCACAAACTATTGCATGAAGTATGTTATACGCACTCAGCCATGGTGGGCGTCACGTGACCACGGTTTTTAATCACACCACCTAAATTATACCCTTACAGTTGAAGGACCATCAACTCCAAATAAGTATATGCCACTTTACCACGGCACTGCCATGATTCACTATAGTAAGTTAACAGTAACCCACAGCAACCTCTTACATGTGGGTTTCTGCTCTCATAACAGTGTGAACTTTTGAATGGTGGTGTAGTGGGCAGGCAAGCAAACCGTCGAATACTCTCTCCCTCGTGTCTGAAGGAGAGAGAGAGAGAGAGAGAGAGAGAGTGTGTGTGTGTGTGTGTGTGTGTGTGTGTGTGTGTGTGTGCACACGTTCACACGTGAATGCTGATGGAGGAGCGGAACATCAAAGTCTCGACTCTAGATAATACGTCTCGTCTTCTCTCTGCTGTTATTATTTTGCAGTGATGTCTTGGTTTAACATGTGTTACATACGCATGCTACATTTATTTTCACCTTTTAATTATGAATAAAGCCTCCCTTACACTTCCTGAATAGCAGTGAACCTCTCCGCCACTCACAACCGAACACGACGAACACCGTTCATTCACAACATTTGAGTAGTACTACTGCGACGTTGCCGGCTGGAGGGAAGGCTTACCACAGTGGGTACAGGAACTCATTTCCACAACTGTACCACTCAATGGCATGTTTACACGTGGCTAGGGAGTCACTGGTGACTCTTGATGCATTGTTACTGTCTCCTATCCTTGGTTGCAGCCATGTCACTCACTACCTCAGAGGTTCTCATACTCCATGGTTCAGAGTAGTGTGATAGCTTTGCCTCTATAACCAATAGTTGCAAGGGGTGGCTTTGATGGGTTTGGTAATGTGTTGACAGCAGTGGATGAGCCTGGCACTAAAGGCCTGAGTGTGGATGCAGCCACAGTATCTTCTCAGTAAAAGCCTTGGAACAACCATCACACCAAAGACTTCATCAACTCCTTGGGTAAATTCTGTATTACTCTGCCCAATTCAGTCAAGATTCATTAATCAGCTAAAGAAAAGTAGTGATAGAAGGATCTCAAATGGGAAGAATGGGTGAGTCATGGGGTGGCAGCACCAATTATCGCTTTTTACATGGACTTGTGTCATGGAAATACAAATAATAATCTCACTGATGATAACATTATTCAGGCACCAGTGGACTTTATTGGTGAGATCCTACTGTAGCTCTAGATCTTAAATTTTACACTGTAAACTATTTACTTAACTTGTTTTATCTCTGAATCCAATAAAGATTTTTACTGTAGTTTCATGAAAGACTTTTCTTTAATTTACTTTATAATTACCCTTTGAGAAAATTTCATACTGTTAAAAAATCATTACAAACTGTGGTGGAAGGGAACATGATGACAATCAGGGTGGATGTGGAGGGTGTAAGAGAATTATTCCTAAAACAACTGGCTGCATGCTTCACATTACCTTGAAGGAAGGCTGATGGGACTGAGGCGTGCAGGGACAGCGTGCTGATAGGTGACGGAAATGCTGCAACTTCCACCTTCGTGGCATTCCGAGGGGCAGACCAGAAAACCCTCTGCAAATTCATTACAGTGAGTCAATAGTTTTTTTTTAATAATTCTTATTAGTTTCCCTAAATGAGTAAATTTTTTTGTGGGGTGGGTGGAGGGGCTTACAACTTCTACAAACGCAGGCAGTGTGTGGTGTCACTCATTTACAGCTCCCGAACCCTGACCACTTGCCAGGCACACAGCCGTATTCACATTCACATGGATTCACACACTGCAAATGCTAATACTAAACTTATCAAACAAACACTATATAAAAATAATGTTTGGCATGTTTACAATGGGCCTAATAAGATATGCAAGATTATATGACAAAAATACACCTGTATGTTATGTATATAGTGTGCTGCCCGCTACTGATGATGCCTCAGTACACTCACTGATGCATATATGTGAAAATAAACACGAAACTAATGAATTTACTGGCCAGAGAAACAGTTTACTGCACACAGCAATTGCCTACTATGGGAACAAGTCAATCACATGCATGTAAAAAATTTCAAAAAAAGGCACAATGCAGCACTTGTACATTACAGTGTTGTATATGATATTGAAAGGAGACACTGCAGCACCTTGGGCAAAAAGACATGGTTTTACAGATATGCAAATTGAAGTTAAGGTATCACTGCAACAATGCACAAAACTCATACACTATTAGAGACAACTGGCCTGCTATCTTCAGGGAGTGGAGCTCATACCTTCAAGTAGTCACTGAGCTGCACTACCATGTACACTATAGACGTCGTGCTGTGGTTTGCTTGAATTCGTAAATTCAAAATAGCGTCATCTCAGTCAGCTGGTATATTTCATCACTATGTTGTCTAGTGTGTTAGTGGGGTCTGGCACGTGTCTGACATCCCTCGCAGCCCTCCAACAAGCCGCTTCTCAGTCCACCTCTATCATTTCATCTATGAAAACAATGCATAATGTATCTATCTACTCTTCTCATCCTCACTCATAATTATAATGATAATAAAAATAATAACATTAATAATAATAACTACAATAAAAATAATAATAATGACAATAATAATAATGATATTCAAATTTACTTTCCTAACTATAATCAACTCCTTGTTTCAGTCCCTCATCTCCTTAGTTCCCTTGGCTCACTGGTCTCACCTCGTTCTCTTGTCGGTCATCTCTTCGGCTCACTCTTTCATCTCAGTGCTCTCTCTCTCTCTCTCTTTCTCGCTGCTCCCCTGGTGTACTGGTGCAGGGAGCCATTGCAGAGGGCCATGAGGTGGGGGTGGGTGGGCACTCCCTCACCAGCTGTGGGTTGGCCCAGGACACAGCTGACTGCAAGGCTAACATGATACTTCGGTGACTCCACGCCCAGCCTGTAACCATGGGGCAGCAGTTAACAAGACTGGATCTTATCACTCATGTGTAAGAGGATGAGAAATGAATAAAATAAAAACTAATCTTCCTTCCAGTAGTCTGAAAATTCTAGTTACCTGTCCAAATTCTTGCAATCCGTTTACAAATACAGTCTCACAATAATCAATGAATACCAGTATGTTCATGTGATTTCAGTTGCTGTGTGACTGAAATAAAAATCAAACAAATGCTGTTCACAGTAACAGTAACATATAAGTTTATGTGGAAATAAGAACTTAATGGACTTTACATTATTATAAGTGTATGTAAAAATATGAACTTCTTGTCATGTCTCCTCCTCCACAACAAATATCATCCTAGAAGTAATGCTACAGTCGTATGACAGTGCCCTAAGCTGGTCCGTGGCCTAGTGGTCAGTGCGCCTGGCTACTGTTCCATAGGCCTGGGTTCGAATCCTGGAATCTCAGAAATTAGTAAACTACACCAGCAACAGCTATGAGTGACGAGCGGCATGACAAAACCTATCAGGGAACGGTTTCAGCCACCAGTGACGAGCGGCATGACAAAACCTATCAGGGAACGGTTTGAGCCACCAGTGACGAGCGGCATGACAAAACCTATCAGGGAACGGTTCCAGCCACCAGTGACGAGCGGCATGACAAAACCTACCAGGGAACGGTTTCAGCCACCAGTGACGAGGGTGTCATTCTGGAGTATTAATGTGCCATGAATGAAATCCAATACAACTTCCTAAAAACATTTCCGGCATTATCAATCTGAGGAACCAATTGATGGGGATGAAAATGTTGTCACGCATTAATAAAACCGATCTTGACCACTGCGGGACCAACAAAACTATAGCAAAAACATTCCTTCAGCTGGCAAGGGATGTATAATTTCACCATCTTTTGCGTTATTCTCGTATCATAAGCCATTCTACCCCTACTAGCGTGATCTTTAAGTCCTCTCCGTGCCTTGAAGTATATATGTGGGAAGCTTATCGTGTCCTATTTTGTGTTAATAGCGTAAAATTGAAGATATTACCGAGTGTTGTGACCGCCATCCTCCCGCGTTCCTCTTCTTCTTCTTGTGACTCGTATATGGTAGACCATTTTTGGCCGCGCCTTGCAAACACTCTCTTGTATTTCCCTGTCTGTCTGTCTACTTTTTCTCTCTCTGTCTGTCTCTCCCTCTTGTATTTGTTTCTCAGCCATGCCGGACATCTTACCACCTGTGAACGTTCCCCTTACAGCCAGCCAATGAGCTCTGGAAAGTTAAATGTAAAGAGCTCAGCGACGTGAAGCTTGAGATATTCAGTCAAAGGATGGCTTATTCATTCAGACATTCACTGCCAATTCAGGCTAATCTGAATGTGGCGCAGCGCTTCAAGACGTACATCATTCTAGATCAACCCTTGCTATATATTGTTAGGTAACCATTTACGTGTTCCAGGTCATATTCTGAGAAAAGAACACAAACCAGTGGTGAGTACATACTAACCTTGGTACTCAGCTTGGAGATGACCACAGGCAGGTATCCATTTGTAAGTGGACATTATTACCTATTATTTAGATCTACAAAAGGGCACCAAGGGGAAACAAAAAAATAAGACCCAAACAGTCCACTCCAGGCATAGACACATCATGGAAACAGTAAAAAAAAAAATAGAGAGAGAGAGAGAGAGAGAGAGAGAGAGAGAGAGAGAGAGAGAGAGAGGCAAAAATCTAACACCTAATGAATTAACCACAAGTGGGCATAGGCTTGTAGGTATTTGATAAGGCATTGGTAGAAATTGTATTTGGTAAGACACAGGTAGAGGTTGTAAGTATCTGGCTTAGGCATTGGTAGATGTTGTTTGGTAAGGCTTTCATACAGGTTGTGTTGGCAATATTTCCATGTATAGTTTTAAGAGTAAAGTGATAGATCAACAAAGTTTCTGCAACATGAAAAACACTCGTGCGAACCCGACTGCTGCTTTGTGGCATTAGGAAATAGCTATCACGAGCTGAGTGTTGTTCGTCAGATTCTATAGAGGTGTGCCACGCAAGTCAAGGGAACGAGGCAGAGGACGCAGACAATACCACTCAAGACTTTGGGGTCCAGACGATGGCTAGCGACTACAACCCTTGCGCTACATTTATGCTGCTGACTGAGAATGCAAGAAAAGATTTTATTGAACTTTCTTTGTACTTATGTATATTTGTTTATTCTGTACAGAGATCAGTATTTATTACCCTTACTGCAAGCATGATAGTTTATGTAACACTGTCTCCCCTCAAATAACACTGCTCGAGGCCCTTGCAAGCTCGTAAAGGCAAAGAGAATAGCGTGTCTCCGTGGCCATAGTACCTTCACGCCCGTCACCTTAACACTTCAGACGCCACACAGCACCGTAACACAGCCTTATCGTATCTCCTAATCTTTATCATGGCTTCCCCAGACGCTAGTTTAGATAATGACACACCTTGATTAAGTTATTTTCCGGGCGGTTTGAAGGTTAATTAACGTAGGTGACGCCGGGGAGCGAGATATGAGCGGGTTACTATGTAAAGAAACCATATTTACCGGCCTGGGAATTAAATATGAAAATAGACATTAAAATTTACTTAAAACATGCTTCGTCCTCACAGCAATAAAGGAAGCATAAGTATAGAAGCCTTTGAAGGTTAATTAACGTGGGTGACGCCGGGGAGCGAGATATGAGCGGGTTACTATATAAATAATGAAACCATATATATATATACCGGCGTGGGAATTAAACATGAAAATAGACATTAAAATTTACTTACAACATTGTTGAACTAAATGTAATATAACACAAAATTTGTTGCCTAGGATCCAGAAAGCGGTTGTAAACTATATATAACAAATTGTAATGTTTTTGGGTTACTAAATAGGAACTTTTGGAGTATAAATGATGATGCAACAAAAATATTTCTACTACTACTACTACTACTACTACTACTACTACTACTACTACTACTACTACTACTATTACTACTATTTATACTACTATTAATTATCATATATTAAGACTAACTCACCCTTCACATTTCTTCTCTCATCTCTTCATCATCCCATAGGCTACTCTTCCTTTCTTTACTTCCCTACTCCCTTATCACATTCTAAGATTAACACACTCCTTTTCTTCACACGACTCTTCAAATGTACGATTTAACACTAATAAAGAGAAGATGGCGCCACTATAAACACTTGCCTGCGCCATGACGGGCTGGGGCCGAATACCATCAAGGCCCCTCAAGCAAGGCTACCGGCGAAATAGGCAGAGACGTAAAAAATAAAAATAAAATAAAATAAATTGGGCTTTGCTGTCTAAGGCCGAGATATCATGAACTCAACGCACCAACATCATCATCATCAACCTGTACCCTCTGCAGGACACAGCATTGGCTTCTTCCAGGAATTTCTATGTATCTGTCTTGTGCCTCCAGCTTCCAATGTTGATGTAAATGTTCTAGTAACGTTGAGCCTGTCTGCCATGGCTGTACTAGAACACCGCGGCACACCAGTCTGATCCAGGTGTTGCTCCACTCAGCAGGCAAAGGACACGTCTATATAATATTTAAAAGCCCAGACTAAATAACACTTAGTAGTATGTCTATTTGAGTTGAGGGTTATAATATATGCATAAAGAAAACACAGTATCATGAGCAGTTTTAAGCATTTAATAAGCTTTTAGAACCCAACACCAAGCGAGAAGAAGTACATAATATTAGACTTTAAAGCTAAAATAGAGGTAAAAACAATTATTCATTCTTTTATATAAACATCACAATTTCTTAGAAAAAATATACGTCTAATGGAATGTTTCAGTAACTGGAATGTTTGTTTTTTCTTGAGAATCTTATAGGAAGATGAAGAACAAATAGTAATAATGATAATTAATAATAATGATAAGAATAATATTATTAAAAATAGTTATAGCCTACAACACTTGCTTCACGTCTACTCACAACCAGTTCACGGGAATAACATGGAAGCACACAAAATAGACGTTGGTGTAGCATGTTAATTATGTATGTAGTAGTTACAAAATAAGGAACAAAGTTGGACTAGTAAATTATGATTTTTGAGATGCTTGTAGTAATAATAATAATTTAAGGAAAAGACTATAGATGCTTACTAACTGACCAATACAACTTCATATATGTTTGACGATGGATTTAAGAGTTCTCATCTTCTCCAAACACCACTACAATCTGCTTACTCTGAGCTGAGAAACATAACTGTGCACTTTCACCTCCCATCCAGTCACCAACAGTCACACTCATTCTCCTCCAAATATTCCCCAATCACAGGTCTAGGCTGGGAGAAGGCAGTAAAGTAAAGGTAATGTTTGGGGCATATAATAAGCTCCATGAGGCCTTGGTGCCCATCTGCCTCACTGACCCTTAAGCTTGGACAAGTGTGACATCTTGAATACCACAGTTTACCTTCCCCAGATGTCCCCAGGTACCAATGTATTGACCAGCCCGAAAGAGAGGATGAACAGCTGGGTGAACTGGGGCCATATGCTCAAAACTCTGCTTTAGAATATCTTGAAGGGTTGACAAATAGTATAATTGTGTTAAGGCACTTGGCTTCCCCACAGATAACCAGAGGCCCCCCCACGGCTCCCTCATATGCAGAGCTCAACCCATGCCACTGTAAATAAGGTAATATGATCTAAGGTGGATAAAGGGAAGAAGCAGTGGACACTCTAAGATTTTCAATTAGGGGAGCCTTGAGTGGTTTCCTTGGTGATAGAGAGAGCTGAGGTTGTGCCAAAGATACACATAATTTTTTATAAAAGTGGTGACTGAAAAAGTGAAGCTGAGATCATTTTTGAGGAGGTAAGGTTTAAGCACTCCTGCAAGTTCTGTAATTTGCACACATCTCTATCTACATGATCCTATGTACATTAGTGCCTTGCAGCCCCTCAGCACCACCAATTGAACCCCATGCCTGTGAGAGGGCTAGAAAATTACTGTATCTGATTTTAACCCCTTGACTGCGGATTTCCTACAAGAAGACCTCACCAAGCTACAGGAGTGGAACAAAAAGTGGCTGCTACAATTCAATGAAGAAAAATGTAAAGTCATGCACCTTGGGAGGGGAAATCCAGCATACCAATACCACATGGGAAACACTCTACTATCCACCACAGAGGCAGAGAAAGACCTGGGAGTATATGTCACCAAGCTACAGGAGTGGAACAAGAAGTGGTTGCTACAATTCAATGAAGAAAAATGTACAGTCCTGTGCCTTGGGAGGGGATATCCAGCACACCAATACCACATGGGAAACACTCTACTATCCACCACAGAGGCAGAGAAAGACCTGGGAGCATATGTTACCAGGCTACCAGTGAAGGCGAAATCCGTGCCAATTGCAGCAGACGGGTTAACTGATAGATTCACAATGAGGAAAAAAAGGATATTAACCAAATAAACTAATACTATGGCATGGAGTATATATCCAGACGGCTGTTATATCAATTTACCCCATGACATGTATCGGAAGGCAAGAGAAAAGTACTTTATCCACAATCACACAATTACAAAACCACTCAAACTCACAACTCTCAGAACACACAAGGCAGCATTTAATTTCTCAGCTCACACCAAGCAGCTTAGTTCATAACATTAAAGAAAGGGTTACTATGACTGTTGAGAATCTTGCACAGGTGAAGCCCATTGTGGCACCTCAGGCTTCACTCTGGCACTAGTGGAAGCATACTGGCACGGAACAGCCTCACACTGGCATTCGATGGGACTCTCGTACACACTGACACTGATATGGAACCCTGGTATGTGAGGGGCTATGTATGTTTCGTAGGGATGGATGTATGGATGTATGGATGCATGTAGCGATGGCATGTATACTTCTTCTACTACTTTACCCTCCCAGAGCCCATCTAAGTTCATGGTTTTATTTTTCTATCCACAAGTGTTTTTTTTTCTTTTTTCCTATTCATTAACGTTGTACCTAAACTAATCTTTTAAATTAAGTCTTACAAAATTATCCATTACCACTTGTAAAATGTTACTTTGATAACTCCTAATTCCTCAAGTAAGCTTTTAGAATTTCATAATCGATAATGACAATGAAAAGTATAAGTATTAATTTCTCCAACACCTTCACGCCAACTGGCCGAAAGGAAATCTCAACAACTATTGGAAAACTGAACAAACTTATTACAAAATTACCCTAATAAATTTAAGCCATAACCTAATAAATTTATGCAACAACTCATGATACAAATAATCAGCACTAATGGAATGTTAACTTCCAAGGCAAAGTAACAACAACTAAACTAAAAATTTTAAGTGACACCAAATTTAAATTACGATAAAGAAATGGACCTTTAATCTTAATTACTACTAATTATAATTTACCCACTATAGTATCACTAACTCTTGAACTCTAACAGGGTGTGCACATCACCTCACTCTGTTAAGTGAAGTGAAAAGTTCATTACGAAGCACAACTAATATTACTTCCTATTCAACAAGTTATGCATGCCTTGCACACTCATGTTTTAATACTGCTTGAAACAAAGTGAAAAGTGCATCTGTGAGGCTCCCGCTGCTCTGTCTTGAGGCAGCGGTGTAAGGCTGAGGCATGCGTCGCCCTCTGTGATGTCAGGGGCTCAACTAGACACTTGGGGCCAAGAAGGCTTAGCTAGACATTTGGGGCCCCTTCCAGTATCAAGGTATCACGAGGGAGCCTCCCACCCCTCCCTTGACTTGCTTATATAGACCCTGGGATTAATCATGGGGGATCTATCATAGGGAGAATTGGTATCCTTTTCACAGTGGGCCACCCGTCCCCCTCCACTGTGTTGTGCAGCAGCAATGGTAAGTCTGTAGAATGAGGTGGCGATGGAAGCTCTGTTGTGTTAAGCAGTTACATCATGAACTGAATGAGTTATTGGAGCATAAACCATTATGCTAAAACTTCAAACTACATTCTTTTGATACTTTAGGTTATAAATATTTCAACTTAGAATTATAGTTAACAATTTTCTTCTAACACTGTGCCGAGGGAATCTTCTTTTATGGACATAAACACAAAACTATCATAATCATAACAAAAAATTCAATAGAAACATCCAAGTTTAACAAAACATAATAAAAAACATTCCCTGTAATTTTCACATTACACACACTCGCTCACACAAACATACTTGCACATATATTTAAAAAACGTTCAATACTACAAATTATTGGCAACTGTTGCTGTGCTCAGATATATATGTATAGAGAAAATAAGCTGAGCACAAGTGAAGTCATGAGGAAGAGAACACTGCACCTTACAGCTAACTTAAGAGGAGAGAGGTGAGGACAGCAGGTCGGCAGGTGGATCTTCTGGCCTCGCTCAAGGGGACACTTAATCAACTAACAGGGAAAACTTTAGTAGTAACAGCAAACAGATGGAAAATTTCAGTGATAAATATTAAAAGAAACTTCAATGAATAATAAAAAATCCAATAACAACTTGAATTTATCCTATCAGTAACAGCTACAAGATATCACCATTTCAATCACACGGCCTCAGTCTGTTGATCATGCTTGTCGTGCGCCGTGTTTCCTAGTGAATGATGCATCTTGTGTTGGCAGGAATGTTCGGGTAAAATGAATCACAGCACTTATCAATCTTAACCCTAATCTTGGCTTATTTTGAGTATGGAATGTAGAAAGCAAATCCAGAAACTTCAGAAAAAAAAGTATGCCTTGTATGCCAGGAAATACATCACTTTGATTTTTATGAGAATCAATGATCAAATATCGTGCATTAAAAGCTATCACATTAAGCCCAGGAAAGACGGAGATCTACAGGAGAACAGCAAAAGACTAAAGAATACTCAATGATCATCTTATGTGCTTGTTCCCTTGGCATCAACAATATTAGTAACACAGGCATACCATTCTAAATTCTTTTGTACAAATTGTTAGTCTTTGTCTACTGACCACTGAAAAGAGCAAGCAGAAAAGACAATGATGTGCTTAGTAAACTTCCGTGCATAACAAAGAAGGTAACCACTTGTGACCTTGGCAACAATAACAAGTCATCACAAACACATCCAGGAAGGCAGCAACACACCACCATCCCAGCCCAGCTTAAGTACATGCAGACCTAACAGAAATAAGTACATGTAGAATTAACAGAAATAAGTACAAGTAAAATTCAATTGGGATAAGTTAATGTAAAAACAGAAACAAGTTAATGTAGGCTTAACATTCATACCATCACCCACAACGTACACAGTAAATGTATCTGTAGAGGAGGAGTGGAACATAAGAACTTGAAATAGCACTGCTTAGACCCAACTGCCTGGATAGATTGCTGAATTAATAATATTTCAAGCAACATAAACATCTGGCGCTGTCTAGAGATTGAGAAAGACCAGGAAAAGCTATAGACGTACTCACAAAGAAACCTTAACACTCAAGGAAGACTTCATATATCAACACACAGGAGTAGCTTCCTCGTGTGAGTGCAAATGTCAGGCGCATGGAGGCTGAGGGCTGAAAATTAGATAAGAAAATGCCCACATACAGCAAACCCATGAAGAAAAATATCATGTTACAGGATTAGTTTCTACAGCAGAGGCGAACTGAGCTCATCTCTTCCGAGTGTCCATCACCTGACTGATTCTTCGGTTCTTACACTGATGCATCAATTGTAATTAATGCCAAAACTTTATCCTGGGCCAAGCAAGCTAAGCAACCACCACCAGGCTGAGTGAGGGAAACATACAAGCCAAGATTATTAAATTGTCAAGCCTAGAATTAATGGTAAACAGACTCACACACACACACATACACACACACAATCACTTGCTTGTCCCATGAGCTGCTGTTACTGAGGTCCAGCCCACCAAGCACAGAGTCAAGTAGTGATAAACAGATCATAACAATAACCATTTAATCTATTCTGTCCTTTGAAACTCCCTTGCTGAGGTAACCATGACAGAGAAATTGTCTCTTGGATCTGTTCACACACTCCCCTCTGAGACACTCCTGTCCTCTCACTCTCTCGCTTATAATAGTATATGGCTACAACTTACTCCACTGGCAGATCCCACTTCTTATCTGCCCACCTACAGCTTCCAGACTGGCCACTCTCAGCTTGTACCCCAATATGAGTTTACTGTTGTTGGACCTGATTGGGGAGGCATCATTTGAAAACAACAATTATACATGAGAAAACAGACATAATATCAGGTCTCCAAGTGATCATACCTCTCAAGATCCTCGCCAAACTGATATGTCTTTATAATCTAAATGCTGAGAGATGTTCAACTTCCCCTTCACAGACTGTTAGTGGGGCAACAGCAGCAGTCACGGCTATCCTGGTGACGTCTGGCCGCCCTCTCTGTCTGGCAACACTGTGGTGGAGGGCGACGCAAAACATATTATGAGATCATGTTGTCACGACTGGAATACAATACAATGAGGAAGAAAATCAAGCACCAGTGAAAAAACGTTGAGCGGCGAAATACCAAAAGTCCTCTTAGAAGTGCTGTCCCGTGGTCCCGCTGCCGCAGATAAGAGAGCAAGACTTTTATTTATCATTACCAACACTCCTTAGGATACACTGAATTGGGCTGAGAAAGACCTGATCATTTTTTTTTAAAGATAGAAATTCATAAAACTTGCCCTGATATCATTTAGCCAGGAATTCATAGCAGTAGTAGTAGTAGTAGTTGCAATAGCCTGAAGTCTTATTGGTGAGGCTTTATTAATGTAAACGGACACAAGAATCTCATGTCTTTAGCATTTTTCAACTACTAGGTAAGGTAAGGATGGGGTCACACACTAGCTGCTAGGCTGCATACATTTTCTCAGCCTGAATATCTATATCTAAATGCTCTCTGGGCAGCTCATGATCTTGATGCAGGAAACCTTTCAGCATTTCCTCACAGCCTATCTTGTCTTTAACTGATTTGATTTTTTAAGCACAGCGGCACAACGTTGAGTCGTCCGCTGCCAACACCTCTGTCTTTAGCACCAACACTAATGCCATGTTTAGGATGACTGCCCCGCATCACACATCCCTCAAGCCACACCTTCAAATCTTGTGATCTTGATACAGGTTGGTTTCTGGGCTTAAATCACTGAGAAGCAAGATTATAAAAGTGTGCTTCCTCAATTCCCAACCATCAGTGTGCTTTCCTACCTTAAGAGTGGAGAACATGAACTACTTACTCTATGCACAATTCAAAATATCATGGACAGTGAAAATTGTCCTTGAGAAATCAGGAATATGATTACCATGTTATTCAATGCAGGAGGTAACCCCACTGGGCCTGAGGAAGTAGAAAAATGCAAAGAATAAGAGTTGAGGTGATGGGTTTCAAGGCACTTCTAAACAGTTTAATTTTCCTCATCACTCGCAGACATTGAAAGCGAGTTCTGTTTGTCTTGCTTCATCCGAGGTGTTTTCTGGAAATGCACCAACAGCACGTATCGAGGACTTTGGGTAACAAGGAGATATTAAACATAAGACTACGATGCACTATGGACAGTGAGACACGTGAGCAAAGTTACGGTAAATGCCCGGGAAAGCTGGAAGCGGAAGGCACCAGTAGAGTGAAGACCAAGACCCCTCTGAGAAGCCTCATCAGGGCGGCACATCGGCGCTACACACGGGACTAACAGCAGCTAATGTCACCTACTCTTCATAACGCGGCTGTTTGTGTTGCTCGTCTGTCTCGACTCTGGTACGCGGGGAACCAGCAGCAGGGCCCTGACCACAAGACCGGATTCTAGCAGATTCAAATCCATAAAAAATCTACTCTGAAACTATAAACTTGCCATCAACCAACAACATTTTAAACCACAACTTCAGATAGCATTACAATCAACACCAAACAGCGTGGAACAAACAACTTTCGTTTCGTTAATGATGAAAACATGAGATGTATCACAGATGGCCCCCTCTGGCGGCCCACCCCCGGCCCCTTCTGTCTTAGGCTGCAGGGGCGGCGGTGGGCTGCCGAGAGGCTAGCCAGCACAGCAGTGTCTTTTGTCCAGGTACCCTTCTTAAAGTACATGTCTCTACATCTACATTAACGGCCCTAATCTAACACCTTAACGCTACATTTAGTAAGACAAGGAAAGGCTTCAGGTTCACGCAGTGCTGGAGGGATGAGAAGCAGTGGCGCCGGCTGGAGGACGAGGCGCCACAACTGACCTTCGTGAGGGAGTAGCCTTAGTGGAAATAGTACTGGGAAGTCCTAGCGAGCCTTAGTCTTATTTCAGTCCTGCATCTACGTATTATTATGCTAACTACATCACCTACAGGAAGCTAATTTTTTGGTGATTTCATGGTAACTCAGTAGCAAACTAAGGAACAAGGAGAGCAGCCCTACACGCCGCACACAGCACAATACAAGGCTGCGCCAGTAGTCAGTGATGCGCCTTAACTAATCTCTTACTCTATCTACCTTCTGGCGACAGACTGATGAAGGAAATTACAAAAAAAAACAAGCTACTCTTACATAAAAAAACACATGGATGAGAGCAATGGCCAAACACACCAACAGCCATCACCACTTAATATGGCAGTGAATTCTGGATGATTCGGACGTAAGAACTGAGGGACAACACAAATGAACATAGTACAAAAAAATGGACACAAACACAATGATGATGGCATAATACTCGCTTCTTGGCACTGATCAGTTAAAATTAATGGTGATGGTCTGCATGTGCTTATTGGGAGAATTCACTGTCTTGCGGGTGACTGGTGCGTAGAGGGCCGTAAACTGGTTCATGTTGAGATCATTGGCGGGGATGAGGGCCGGGGAGGAGGCCGAGGAGGGGGTGAGGGAGGTGACAGCTGCGGTGTTGGCCAGGAGGGTGGAGGAGGGCAGGATGGAGGCTAGCGGGGAGGCAGAGGAGGCCAGGGAGATGAGGGAGGACACAGGGGCAAGGGAAGGGGAGGAGGACGAGGGAACGCTGGGAGGAGGGGAGGAAGCGGAGGAGGTGGGGAGGTCAGGGTCATCTTCGTCCTTGTCGTCCCGGTCGTCGAGGTCGCCCATGCCCTCGAGGCCCTTCTCTCCGTGCTTGTGGTGAACATTCTCTATGTGGCCCTTGAGGTGCTCCTTCTGAGTGAACCTGAGGGGGGAGGGGCTTATAGTAGTCCGCTCCCTTCAGCTTCAGGGGTATAGGGTGTGTTCGCCTGTTTCCAAACACTATTTCAACACATCTCACGTCAGGAAAAATAAAGAAATACTCTGGAAATTTTACTACAGTCATCCCTCAAATAGTAGGGTTTCCAATAGTGCGGTTTCGGTTTTAAACGGATTGTCATAGAAGATCTTTTAAGGATTTTTAAATTTCCTGCTTGTCGGGAAATTTAAAAACCCTATAAAAATCCTCTATGAAAATCCACATAAAACCGAAATCAAACTATTGGAAACCGTACTATTTGAGGGACGACTGTATTGTCAAAATGTAAAATGTTTATCACTTCTAAGTTTGACAATAATCCATTTTTATACTTGCAACATTTTTTTCCCTGATATGAGGATTGGATGAACTGATGTTTGCTAAAAGGCAAACACCTATTTCTTCCTCCCTCTACCTCTCCAACACACCACAGCAAGGCATGGAGGAGTTATTATTATTAGTTCTGTTCTGTATTTTTTTTTTACAACAAAGGAGACAGCTCAAGGGCACAAAAAAAGGAAACAATAATAAAAAAAAGCCCACTACTTGTTGCTCCTAAAAAAGAATCCAAAGAGGTGGCCGAAAGAGAGGTCAATTTCGGGAGGAGAGGCGTCCTGATACCCTCCTCTTGAATTAAGCTGAATGCAAGATGAAGGATATGATGGTTGCAGTCTGCTCCTACACCCTTACTGATATAGGATTGCTGATTTGGGTATATGACTTGGGGTTCAAGACCAGACACCCTTCTTGATATCATACAATGGAAATGGGGCTTGAATCAGCTTGGCCTTCCATAGCTCAATGCTCTAACCCACTACTGACCTTACTGCACTAACCACTAAAGTATCTAGACTATTCAAACTACTGTATACTATGTTACTGTGCATTATAATACTAATCTCTACAGTATTTAACCCAATAGCAGCGACGGACCTAATTTGTGGCTTTACCGTGTAGCAGCGACGAGCCAAATTTGTGCCATGATATAAACCCCCCAAAATAGATGATACATATGAAGTGGTTTGTGTGAGGGGTGATTTTTTTCTTATTTTTCTCGCTTGGAGGGACCATTAAGAAACATGATCCCCGCTGCTACTGGGTTAAACCAGCTTCAAGACAATGAAAGTACCCACAAAAAATGCTAAACAAGAAATAATAAACAAGATAAAAACTTAGGAAATAGTACAGTTAAAAATGAACAGCAACAAAACAGAAAGTAACAGACCAGAGCCTACGAAATGTAATCATACTAAAAGGAGAACTTGTTTGTTGCCACAGATAGTTTAGAGATAGACAAGAACCTCACTGATAAACACATGACCTACAAGCATGACATGGAAAGAGAACAATGGAAAAATTCTTATATTTGTTGTCATTTTGGTGGGAGCTACTCTTCAAATACTGCCACCTTCTAAGCGTCAATGTAAGGAAGCGTCAATGTAAGGAAAAAATAAAGAAATAATAAAAAGTGACAACTCCCCCCTCCACCCACCTTGCGTTGCAGATGTAGCAGGCGAACGGCTTCTCCCCGGTGTGGATCCTTTCGTGTCGCTCCTTGTGCTCCTTCCGCTTGAACTTCTTGCCGCAGTGGGCGCAGTCATACTTGCGGATGTGGAAGTGGTGGTCCTCGACGTGGCGGCGCAGCAGGTTGGCGTTGGCGAGCGTCACCAGACACAGCTGGCATTGACGAGCCTGGGGAGGGAGCGAGGTGAGTGTGGTGCTTAACCCCTTGACTTTTTTTTTTTTTTTTTTTTTTACAGCAAAGGAGACAGTTCAAGGGCAAAAAAAAAGGAAACAATAATGGAAAAAAAAAAGCCCGCTACTCAGATTTCGGATTTCCTACAAGAAGACATCACCAAGCTACAGGAATGGAACAAAAAGTGGCTGCTACAATTCAATGATGAAAAATGTAAAGTCCTGCACCTTGGGAGGGGATATCCTGCATACCAATACCACATGGGAAACACTCCACTATCCACCAGAGAGACAGAGAAAGACATGGGAGTATAAGTTACCAGGCTACCAGTGAAAGCCAAATCCGTGCCAATCGCAGCGGACGGGTTAAATGAAAAGTAGCAAATGCAGAAGTCAATCTAAGTCTTAAATATCACTAACAAAGATGTGAGATGAACTCCAATGTGACACACAGCTATAGTTTATGCCCTTTATAGATAGATACATACAATACTACACTGCTGTCCAGGAGGAAATAGAGATGGAAGACGCTTGCTTACCTGTGAGATCGGTGTGAGAAGGGGAGGTCCATTGGGGCTGCTCAGCGGGGCGGCCACAGTCAGGGGTCCTTCTTCATCATCGTCGTCTTCATCCTGAGGTCAAAGCAGTACATTAGTCACTTGAATATTTACAGTGTTTTGTGTTTTCTACCTAAGTCCTTCAGCATGGGATAAATGTATGTTCAAGGTTATGGTATCTTGTTCTTGACAGTAATTACGTTAAGAAATATTTTTAATGAACTATGCAACTTTTTATAGCCTTGCAAATATCAAGATCTATTTTCAAGTGGTGAGTATCTGAACTTTATTTTTTGATTATGATTTTTATGATTGTGATTTCATGTTCATGGCTGTAATTACGTTAAGAAATATATTTAATGAACTATGCAACAAGTCTTTTTATAGCCTTGCAAATATCAAGATCTGGTTTCAAGTGGTGAGTATCTGAACTTTATTTTTTTATGAATCATGTTACGTTACTTTGATTTATGAGTTGAGTGCGGTAAGAGTCCGTTAGTCCAAACAACACTAGAATTATGATTAGATATTTTTTTTTACTTTTAATAGCTTTCAAAAATTCAGACATATGCATTTTTTTCAGCTTCTATCTTCCTGGTTTCACAAATTCAGACTACACTGGGATTTTCAGACCATGGAAATTTCGGATTAACAGACTTTTACCGTACGAATCATCACAGTAGTAATAAAAATGCCAATAATATCAACTATACAGCTTAGCATTACCATAACTATACAAAATAAAAACTGGGCATACCAAGTGCTGGTTAACAATAAAATTAGGAGACAGAGAAGCTGAGGAGGTGAGGAGCAAATCTACGGCTGTTAAACCCAGACTCGGGGCGGCATGCAACACTAAGGAAGCAGAAACACACACGGAGATGCAAACACAAACACATACGAAACACAAATGCAAGGTCTCGTCACACCGCCCAGGCAAACACTGAGGCAATAGGTGTGTCTGGGTATGCGAAAAAAAAAATCTGGTAAACATAATTGGTAGGATGTCATGTAATTATACCATCAAAGTAAAGCAATATATTATACATCTCCCTCCTTGAAGATTGTCACGTTATCTCAAGGTAGGAGCATGCAAGGGGGGTATAAAATAAAAAATAACACTAAAAATAAATAATCAAATATACATAAATAACATTACACACAACTTATTCTTCCCTGAACAAACCTATTTTTCATTACATGCCAAAAAACTCACATGCTGAAAATCTGTCATCTTCAAACTGTGTTCTTCATCATCCTCCGCTAAGCTAAACTAATAAGTCTTCCAAATATGTCTCGGCCAGTCTGGCGCAGGCTCCCGCGGGTCCTATCCTCCCCTCTGCTTTGCCACACAGTCCCAACACCTATTTCTTCCTCTCATATGTTACCTATAGCTTACATATGAGAGCAAGAGATAGGTGTTGGGACTGTGGCAGAGCAGAGGGGAGGAAAGGACCTGCGGGAGCCTACGCTAGACGGCCTCGACATATTTGGAAGACTATAACAGACTTCCAGGGCACAATGCAACATCACACTGGCACGTCCTGAGAGGCTGGCACACTGGGCACTTTACGAGGCTTTGTAAGTGTGTGCGATGGGTAGAAAGTGTGTGTTTTCAAGTGGTGGTGGATGGATAGCATGTGGATATTGGCTTCAGACCTCTCCACATCCGACTCCTTATCATGTGTTATCCTATGCCCTTCTCTACTCTAATGGTCTGGATAAGAGAGAGTGTTAGATTGAGATGAGATGGATTAGGAAAAAAATGTGAGTGTTTTCAAGTGTTGGCAAATGGATAGCATATGGATATTAGCTTCACCTATTATCCTGTGACCTTCTCTACTCTAATGATTTGGATAAGAGAGATTGTTAAATTGAGCTGAGTTGGCTTAGGAAAAAACTATGAAACTGAATCCACACACATGTACTAACACAAAAGAAGTACTTGTGTGTGTGTGTGTGTGTGTGTGTGTGTGTGTGTGTGTTTAGTGGGTTACTGAGCTCACGATACTATCCATTCCAGCGAGTGTCAAAAGTAACACTCAATCAATGGAAAAAGTTTTGTTTCTCTACTTAAAACCTATCTGGCTTATGTATCATTAAGACTGAAATCATTACCAATCCATTATCATGTGTTGGGGAAGAAGAAGAAGAAGAAGAAGAAGAAGAAGAAGAAGAATTTATCCCTTGTGGCAGGAAAATATCAAGAAAGTAATGATATCTAAGCTGTTTTAGTTTTATAGGGTACTGGAATGGATTATAATTATTGTATATTCACTTTAACCATCTATTCACTAAGCTAATGTCCTTTGAAGTGCCCTGCCATAGGTAAGACATGTTAGCCCCTTGACTGTGGATTTCCTACCAGAAGACATCACCAAGCTACAGGAATGGACCAAAAAGTGGCTGCTACAATCCAATGAAGAAATATGTAAAGTCCCGTGCCTTGGGAGGGGATATCCAGCACACCAATACCACATGGGAAACACTCCACTATCCACCACAGAGGCAGAGAAAGACCTGGGAGTATATGTTACCAGGCTACCAGTGAAAGCCAAATCCGTGCCAATCACAGAGGACGGGTTGTGATGTATGTAGAGTGAGGTCAGTGTTGTGTAGGAAGCCAGGCCTCACAGCAGTGCCAATAAACAGTGCCTCTACAGCTGTCACTAACTTACATATATACATAAGTTATTTTAAACATCCATTCTCCAGGTTATTGAAGAACTGCATCACACACACACACACACTCTCCATCCATGCCTAGCAATGCACTTAGGCCAAACTTAATGGTGGATAAAATAAAAATATACAGTGACAATCTAGCAGGTTAAGTAAGGTCAGGGAATACACACACACACTATGCTAAAAAAAATCATTCATTGGGATGGAAAGCAAACGTGGGGAGCAAAGCGGGAAGTGTATTTACCTTTGTCCGGCACCTTGAGAAAACAGAAAGAAAAACATTAAGGCTGGTATTACAAGGCTTTCGATTCTCACATCAGCTGTTTCTAAAGGTCAAAGGGGGGATCAATCAGGTTCTAATAAGTCTTTTTTAGGCTCAGGGTACAGAAGAAGGGTCAGACTACCACCAGGGTCATAAAACTACCCCTGGAAATGCTCACAACTCCTACGAAAGCCTCTTCAGTTATGTGTTCTAAGGGGGCGATGTGTCTTTTAATACGACCCTAAATCTCCACAAACTCTGAAGGAAGCAGATCAAAACACTTAAGTAAGGGAGGCAATTGGATCAGGGAGACACATATGAATCAGTTTAGCTCACACTCAGTAACATCTGATCCCCTGAAGCGTAGGGAATAAAATTAAAATCCTGGTTATCATAGTCATTAATCTTTATTAGAAAAGCATTATATATAACCTACTACAAAAGTACCAAAAAATATGATTATCCCATCTGAAAAAAGGAGTAAACAGGGTAATTTTTCATTCCACAAGTGCACGAACGGACATAACAACGAAACACAACTTCAGAATCGCGTGGAAGGCTCAGAAATCACAGCTGTTTAATTGAGTAACCTTCTCTGCATACTCGTGTAAAAGCCAAATTCTTCATCAGTTTTTAACCCCTTGACTGCGGATTTCCGACAAGATGACATCACCAAGCTACAGGAATGGACCAAAAAGTGGCTGCTACAATTCAATGAAGAAAAATGTACGGTCATGCACCTTGGGAAGGGATATCCAGCATACCAAAACCACATGGGAAACACTCCACTATCCACCACAGAGGCAGAGAAAGACCTGGGAGTATATGTTACCAGGCTACCAGTGAAGGCGAAATCTGTACTTATTGCAGCGGACGGGTTAAATATATCCCTTGATTGAACGCACTGTAGCTTTCGGGGGTAACTTTTACATACGACTGACTTTTCTAGAGGCTGATTTATTCCTCAATCAAACATATAATATTTCTAGGGGTTAAATTTTGCATCATATCGACTTTTACACAAGTATAGACAAGCTTCAAGCACTCGGAATATCTTCAAAACGAGCTTCTAACCTCACTCATCAGGTAGAGTCATACTGTTTCATCTTTTTCACTCTTAACTGACTTTTCCGGGACTCGAATAAATGGATTTCAACTTCGTATTTTATCTATTCAAAAGTATTTAGACTCCATACACTCCCCTCAGGGCCCATACGCTTATTTTGATAGGGAATGAATGGGGTTTGTAATGGTGATGTATGTTTTCATGTATTCAAACGATGCCATGAATGAACAACAGGCACTCTAGTTTTCCTTTCATAATCCTCAAGCAAAACTACGTCACTTTTAAGAGTCGGTCAGTAGCAATGTATATATTAATTTCTTCTTCTTAGACCTAACTACATAACTCAATGAAGGGAGAATAAACTTGGGAAATAATCTGTTCTGATAATTTTGCAACAAGGTTTGGTTTTGATCTCGTCTCAAAGATGTGAAAACGCTCCAGTCTTTTGTCACTGAAATTCAAGACCACTCCATCTTAACCCGGTAGCAGCGACGGGCCAAATTTGTGGCTTTACCGTGTACCAGCAATGGGTCAAACTTTTACCTTGATATATAAACCCCCAAAAGAGAGGATGAATAAACTGGTCACAAATGCGTTGATATATATTATAAAATGGTTTGCGTGAGTGATGATTTTTTCTCATTAATTCGCTTAGAGGGGGCTTTAAGAAACATGATCCCCGCAGCTACCGGGTTAAAAGTCAGATTCTAAACATCAAACTGACGAATAAAATCATATAAGTATAATCTATATATGTAAATAAAATGGGATTCGAACCCATCTGTTTATATAATTTATCGAAATCGCACAAATTAAAATATTGATGCTTTGGTAACGGATAATTTTCAGCAACACCAAGAGCAAGAAAGGCGAGCTTCAAGTTGATTTGATGAACGTTTTATTAAATGTTCATAATAACTTCTCTCATAAATAAACTCCTATACAGTCATATTTTTTTACCATACGAATAACGAATGTGCGTAAAACTTCCCATCCACTCATAAATAATCTTCTATATACAAATGAAGCTCTTTAATTTTTCTCCTTTTTCTCTCCTCTTCATCCTCTCTCCTCCTAAAGCATCACTCTTCTTTTAATAATTTTATGTACAAGAACATCAAAACAATAAACAAACATTCAAATCAAATAAAAACTTGTTTCACGGGAAGAACAAATTCATGATGTACAAATACTTTCTGTGCCAGAGACCGACAGGTTATCACTGGAAGACAGGCTCAGCGGCCCTATTCTCTAACTGCGGGAATACTGCACATCTACCGCATGGGTGTATATATATGTATCTATTCTACATTGTGATAAGCTATGTCCAGTAATATAAATATCTATGTACAGGATATTAGTTGTCTTAATCTATATTTTCCTCTCTAAGATGCTGATTATATACACTCTAGTAACAACTATGAAAGCCTGGAAAAGTTGATTTATCTGTATACATGTTAAGTACAATATGTTGTACTACACAGTTCACCTAAAAACCCACGATCGCTGGAGTAAGTTTGATATACCATTATGCATTTTCTTATCTATAATGTGAGATTGTGATAATAGTGAGATTCAGACGATAGATGTGAAGGAGAAGGAAAACATATTTATCTTTATTTTAACCCCTTGACTGGATTTCCTACAAGAAGATATCACCAAGCTAAAGGAATGGAACAAAAAGTGGCTGTTAATAGTCAGTGAAGAAATATGCACTTTGGGAGAGGATATCCAGCACACCAATACCACATGGGAAACATTCCACTATCTACCACAGAGGCAGAGAAAGACCTGGGAATGTATGTTACCAGGCTACCAGTGAAAGCCAAATCCATGCCAATCGCAGCGGACAGGTTAAATTAGTTTTTTTAGAAGTAGCTAAACAGGGTCATTGTGGTATTGTAAGATCTTGCACTCAAAATAAATCTTCCGGACACAAGCCCTCGCTCCCACTAAGCTTAACTTAAGTAGCCTTACTGACCCTCGAATATCCTAGCGTTTTAAAGTCCGAGGGAAGAATGTTTGTGCATGAATTAAGCGTAAATTCTATGAGCAGGAAAATCACAAAGTTTTAAGGGGATGTTGAGTGGACACACCTATGATAACTTACTTTGCTTGGTCAAGATTCAAGGAAGATACCATAATCAAAATATTAATAGAAATAAAATCAACCTCCAAACGAACAGTATGGTGAATTTGACTCTTAAGGAAAGGACTGCAGTTGAAAAAGAAGAAAAAACACGTGTAATTTTGCTAGAAAACTTCAGGGGATCAGAATAAAGCAGAAACATATCCAAACTCACTCAAAACAACACATTTTTTATATGAATAACTCGGAAAGTATGAGGGGGGAAAAAACCTTCTCGACAACGTACCAGACCTTCAGTAACAAAAGGAGAGAAAGAAACCAGAAACGAAAAACTATAAACAGACACATTAAGAAAATTCCGCCACACCACAGCGCAGCCTTCCTCCCTTGGCCGTGTGCATCGCGTAAGGCTGTGGCTCTGAATAAACTATCAAATAATAACAACAATAACAATAAACTAAACCTTGGTGAGTCCCTTTACATACCGCACTCACACATCAACATAAACAAATCCACCGTTCCCTCTAACATTAATCATCGTCAATACCTAAGCCTGTGAATTGCTCGGCTGTCTCTCTGTGACTACGATATATTCTAAACTATGCATATTAAGGTACTTGTTTGATCTGTGAGGTGTGTGAGACGTCCTCTGTGTGTCGCTGTGAGTCGTGTAAAATCGTACTCTACCGTTTGAAAAAAATGTTAACTTAATATCAAACTTACAGCCTCATCTTTTCACCTCTAGAACTCTTAACATGACAGCATACAGCTAACTTATATTTCTTTATTCTTTAGCGTGCATATATAATAGAAGGTACATTTGATTCCATTTGTTTCCCATCAACTTTCTGACCAACAACACACAGGGAAGTCACTAAACTAAACGGTCTTCAGTAATAATCTAGGATTCATTAGTAATAAACTGATTTCATGGTTCACACCTAAGTATCATCAGCCTCAGAATACTGAACATATCTACAACAAAAACTAACGATGTATAGCACTGGTCGAGGGAATGTTACACCCCCCCCAACGCTTCTATTTCCCTATTCACGGCACTAAGAACACCTCATAACATCTGTACAAACTATCATAAACTCGTACTAAATTTTGTCCGAATCCTTAAAGCTACAACAGCAAAATTCTCAATGTGAAGCTGAGAGTGTGACAGATCCGTGTTTGTTGAGCAAGAGGTTCGGCGCACCGCAGGGATGGGCGCCCTTGGGAATGCTTGGCAGAGAGGGAGGCGGAGGGGGCAGCCACAGAGCACAGACAGATGAACGTCACAGGAGGAATTAACGCCACGAGGATTAAAAGAAAGCTTAAGTCTACGTTTCCCTCATTCGAAAGGTGAGAAATCTTAGGGTAGAGAAAATTTAATGTATGTTTCCAATATTCAAAAGATGCGGAATCCCAGGTCATAAAGAAAATTTAATCTACACTTCCCTTATTCAAAAAGCGAGAAATTTTAAGGTAGGGGAAATTTAATCGACGTTTCCCTTATTTGAAAGGTGAGAAATCTTAGAGTAGATGAAATTAAATCTGTTTCCCTTATTTGAAAGATGTGGAATTTTAGGGTAAAGAAAACTAATCTACATTTCCCATATTCAAAAGACAAGAAATCTTAGGAGAGAGGATATTTAATCTACGTTTCCCTTACTCGAAAGACGCAGAATTTTAGGGCAGAGAAAACTAATCTACATTTCCCTTATTCGAAAGACGAGAAATCATAGAATAGAGGAAATTTAATCTATGTTTCCCTTATTTACGATAGCGTGGCGATCATCGGACTCTGTTATCGGCCGCCCCAACACGAAGGCATTGAGAATCTTGTGCGACCAACTTAGACAAACTTAACTGTAAATAATTCATCATATCATGCAGAATAAATAATAAACTGTCTAAAAAAACCCAGATCCACTCCCTAGGGTCATCTACTGATCCTAAAACTAGATAATAAATAAATAAGATACAATATGAAAATAATGTGAATCTCTTTTTTTATATATTTGATTCCTCTATAGTAGTACTTCAACACATATACATTAGTAGAAAAATATTGCTATAAGTACATTTTGGTATAGTACAATCTGAACCTTCCTATACACCTCACACATGCATGGATAAAAGGGTTCTGGCATATCGGGCATACGCAATACATTAAATACATTGATTGTCTCCTTAACATATCAAATATCACCCTGGTTGGCAGATTCTTGGATTTTCCTTCATAAAAACTGTATATACTTGTGTTGGATTCAATATTTTAACTTGTTTTTCAGGACAATTTTAAGATATTTTACATTTCTGGGTGTTCGTATAACATTCTCAAATATGTTTAAGCCTTGGACGGATTGATCTTCACTAAACATCGACCTTTGCATGAGTAAATACAGTAATAGATACATAACTATATTTACGGCCCTGGAAACAAATCTAAAAAGTTTCCCTCACATACAGACACCCTATTTTAAGCAAGAGACAATGTTATTTCTATGTCTTGAGGCCAATATGACATCAGTTCACCTTCAAACGTAATCTTGAGACCTCCCTTCAACGGGCTAACTGGTGAGCGCTCTTTGCTGCAGAACAACCTGGGCTAAGACATAACAGAAGCCTCCTCATCTTAGCCTCAAAACCTAGCCACTGTAAGTCATAGTCACATGTATTTATGGTAATGTTTCCTGTGTGTTGTGTTGATTGTGCTGATAGTGTGTTGTGTTCTGCTGGAAGAGAGAGAGAGAGAGAGAGAGAGAGAGAGAGAGAGAGAGAGAGAGAGAGAGAGAGAGAGAGAGAGAGAGAGAGAGAGACAAGATGAAAGGAAGAGGGAGGGAAGAATAAAAGAAGTAAGATGTGGAGAAGAAGGAGGAAAATCAGTAAAGAGTGAGAGGAAAGGGAAGAGGAGGAAAGGCAAGTTAAGTGTGTGTTATCTTCTGTTATGCTGCTAATTCAAGTGCATTATTAAAGGACATAGTCAAGCTTATATCGTGAGTGTGTGTGTGTGTGTGTGTGTGTGTGTCTAGGGGGTCAGCGAGGTGGGCTCACTAACGGCCCACGTGTGAGCAGGGCCGGCGGGGTGAGTACCAGCGCTCTGCGAGTTCTGGAGGTTGAGGTGAATGCGTCGGATATGCTTTTCCAGGTGGACGTTTTGCGAGGCGGCGTAATTGCAGTGCGGGCAGCGGTAGGGGCGCTCACCCGTGTGTGTGGTGAGATGCCTGCGCAGGTTATATGGCTGCCCGAACTGCTTCCCGCACACAGGGCACATGAAAGCCTGTTTATCCGAGGGCGCCACTTGCCCCAGGTCCGGCGTGCTGCCCCTGGGAGTGCCGCTGCTGGAGTAAGGGGAGAAGGCACTGCCAGAGGGGGCTACAGGGGTGGCAGCGCACATGGAGGTGTTTCCGGAGATGAGGGAGGCGAGGGAGGTGGGGGAGCTGGCCGAGGGGGGATGGCGAATTTCCACCACAGGGATGAGGGCCCCAGGACGGACATTCTCCCAGCCCTACAAAAAATAAGTCCTTTGTCAGTCTTGTACAGTCATGGAGTCAGTCAGTCAGTTGGTCAGTCAGTGAAAGGGGAAAGGTTGGTAAGGGAAGACTGTCAAATGGTGAGGAAAGAGAAGAAAAGGAGGAAGAAGGGGAGAGTGAAGAAGAAAGAGAAGGAAAGAAGGAAAAGGAGGAAGAAGGGGAGAGTGAAGAAGAAAGAGAAGGAAAGAAAAGAAGGAAAAGGAGGAAGAAGGGAAAATTGATGAAGAAAAAGAAGGAAAGGGGAAAGGAAAAGGAGGAAGAAGGAAAAATTAATGAAGAAAAAGAAGGAAAGGAGAAAGGAAAAGGAGGAAGAAGGGAAAATTAATGAAGAAAAAGAAGGAAAGGAGAAAGGGAAAGGAGGAAGAAGGGAAAATTGATGAAGAAAAAGAAGGAAAGGAGAAAGGAAAAGGAGGAAGAAGGGGAAAATGGCAAAGAAAAAGAAGGAAAGGAGAAAGGGAAAGGAGGAAGAAGGGGAGACTGATGAAGAAAGAGAAGGAAAGGAGAAAGGAAAAGGAGGAAGAAGGGAAAATTAATGAAGAAAAAGAAGGAAAGGAGAAAGGGAAAGGAGGAAGAAGGGAAAATTAATGAAGAAAAAGAAGGAAAGGGGAAAGGGAAAGGAGGAAAAAGGGGAGACTGATGAAGAAAGAGAAGGAAAGGAGAAAGGAAAAGGAGGAAGAAGGGAAAATTAATGAAGAAAAAGAAGGAAAGGGGAAAGGGAAAGGAGGAAGAAGGGGAGACTGATGAAGAAAATGAGGGAAAGAAGAAGGAAAATGAGGAAGAAGGGGAGACTGATGAAGAAAAAGAGGGAAAGAAGAAGGAAAATGAGGAAGAAGGGGAGACTGATGAAGAAAAAGAGGGAAAGAAGAAGGAAAATGAGGAAGAAGGGGAGACTGATGAAGAAAGAGAAGGAAAGGAGGAAGGAAAATGAGGAAGAAGGGGAGACTGATGAAGAAAAAGAGGGAAAGAAGAAGGAAAATGAGGAAGAAGGGGAGACTGATGAAGAAAAAGAGGGAAAGAAGAAGGAAAATGAGGAAGAAGGGGAGACTGATGAAGAAAGAGAAGGAAAGGGGAAAGGAAAAGGAAGATGATGTCAGTTGTTAATGAAAGAGAAGAAAAGGAGAAAGAAAAAGGAGGAAAAAGATGACATTTGGTGAGGAAAGAGAGAGAAAGGAGGAAAGAGAAAGGAGAAAAGGAAGAAGAAGATGCTGTCAATTGATAAGGAATGAGAAGGAAAGGAAAGAAGGAAAAGGAGGAAGAAGGGTAAATTGATGAAGAGGGAGAAGGGAGAGATATCTTTATACAGGAGGAGGAGGAGGAGGAGGAGGAGTAAATAAGAAAAAAAAGTGAAAGATGAAAAGGGGAGAAAAAAGGAAGGAAATAAGATGAATAGAGGAGAGAGAGAGAGAGAGAGAGAGAGAGAGAGAGAGAGAGAGAGAGAGAGAGAGAGAGAGAGAGAGAAGGAGGAGGAGGAGGAAGAGAAGGAAGAAAAAAAATAAACAGGAAGAATGAGACAAATAAGGAAGAGAAAAAATGAGGAAGAGAAAGTGGAGAGAGAGAGAGAGAGAGAGAGAGAGAGAGAGAGAGAGAGAGAGAGAGAGAGAGAGAGAGAGAGAGAGAGAGAGAGAGAGGAGAGAGAGAGAGAGAGGAAAAATACGCGACAAGAGATTGAGGAAGAGAAAGAGATATGTGAAAGTATGAGAGAGAGGAGGAGAGAGGGAGAGAAGAGAGAGAGAGAGGGAGAGAGAGAAAGGGAGGGAGAGGAAAGGAGAGAGAGAGAGAAAAGGGAGGGGGAGGAAGGAGAGAGAGAGAGGAGAGAAGAGAGAGATAGAGAGCGAGAGAGAGAGAGAGAGAGATAGAGAGAGAGAGATAGAGAGAGAGAGAGAGAGAGAGAGAGAGGGAAAACAGGGGGAGGGAAGAAGGGAGAGAGGGAAAACAAGGGAGAGAAAGCAGGGGGAGGGAAGGGAGAGAGAGGAACAGGGCAGAGGGAGGAAGGAGAGAGAGTGAAACCAGGGAGAGGAAGGAAGGGAGAGGGAAAACAGAGGGAGGAAGGGAGAGGGAAAACAGGGGGAGGGAGGAAGGAGAGAGAGGAAAACAGGGAGGGAGGAAGGAGAGAGGGAAAACAGGGGGGAGGGAGGAAGGGAGAGAGAGGGAAAACAGGGGGGAGGGAGGAAGGGAGAGAGAGGGAAAACAGGGGGGAGGGAGGAAGGGAGGGAAAACAGGGAGGGAGAGAGAGGGAAAACAGGAGGAGGGAAGAAGAGAGAGAGGTAAAACAGGGGTGAGAAAAAGGGAGAGAGGGAAAACAGGGGGAGGGAGAAAGGGAGAGAAAACAGGGAGGCAAGAAGGAAGAGAGGGAGGGAAAACAGGGGGGAGGGAAAGGAAAAGAGGGGAAACAGGAAGGGAAAGGGAGAGAGAGGGGAAACAGGAAGGGAAAGGGAGAGAAAGGGAAAACAGGAGAGAGAAAGGAAGGGAGGGAAAAGAAGAGCAAGAGAAAACGGGGGGAGAGAGGGAGGAAGGGAGAAAACCAGAGAGAGAGAGAGAGAGAGAGAGAGAGAGAGAGAGAGAGAGAGAGAGAGAGGAGGGGGAGAAGTGAAAGGAGGTGTCACTGTCGAAGGTTCAAGGTCAGCAGTGAAAAGAACCGCTCGAGTGAGGAGGGAAAGTTATTGAGTTGGAGGAAGCGGAAAAGGAGGAGAGAGAGAGAGAGAGAGAGAGAGAGAGAGAGAGAGAGAGAGAGAGACGGGGGGTGGGCGGGGTAAGAGCAGATAATCGAGGTTGAAAAGATACATAAGAAAGTTGCAAGCAGGAGGAGGAGGAGGAGGAAGAATAAGTAGTAGTAGTAGTAGTAGTAGCAGTAGTAGTAGTAGTAGTAGTAGTAGTAGTAGTAAGACGAGGCCGAGAAGGAAGAAAAAAAAAAATACAGCAAAAGGAAGATATCACAACAACAACAATACAGGTCAGGTCAGGTCATAATCACGTGGAGGTCATATCGTAGTAAACACACCAAGTAAGTATATGTACAGGAAGGAAAAAAAAAAAAACACAGCGTGGGACAGTAAGCGTGAAGAATGTACCAATGCAGTCTCAGTGTGCCTTAGAATTAAAAAGTCCAGGTCCCCTAAACCAAATAATAAACAAATAAATATAATAACTAGGTCCGGCTATACCCCAAAACACACTAAAGTCTCCTCTTCCAGCAATTATGATAAAAGACAATGTTCACGATATGGCAAGAGCTTCATCATACCCTTCCTTAACCTCTTTTATATAACACGTAATTTATATATTTTACCCCAAATATACACTCTCAAACACTCTCTTTTTGGTCAATTCTTCATAGTTGATTGATAATAGTGGCCCATTAAGGCAAAGAAATGAATGAGTGACGCAACGGTCCACTTTCATGCTGTCACGATAAACAGGTTCGAGGTTAGGGAGTGAAGATCTTGCCCAGCGTTGCCAAATTGTCGTACTCTGAACATTGCATTTATCATTTTTAGGCTCCAAGACTGTCGTAACCACACAAATAGCGATAGGAAATTAAAGTTAGCGTGAAAACTGTTAAATATTGATGGTTTTCGTTCTTTTTTGCAATAGTTATCGGTCAGAAACTAAAAAATGCAATGAGCCGAGTACGATATTTTGGCAACTCTGATTTTGCCATCGTCTGAGCACCGTTTTCAAGACTCGCTGGGATGGAGTGTTTATAGTCAGGCCTCTGTACACGGCTGCCACACTATGCATAACCTTGATCCATGTTGGCTGCGGTGCTCAAATGTACATAGTGATTGCTGTGTGCGTGTGATCTATATATAAAATCATACGTAAGTGAATGGGTGAGGGAGGGAGGAATAGAGATTGGGGGGATTTAGAGTGAATATATACATGAATCTTTACTTTATCATTGCCATTATTATCATTATTATTATTACTATTACTACTATTCTTTTCATTATTATTATTATTATTATTATTATTATTATTATAGTTTACGGAGGGAGGACATGTTATACAAGGTCTCATTTTCTTCCAGTAAATAATTATATGCATGAATCTTTTCTTTTTATCATTTTTGTTATTATTATTATTACTACTATTATCATTTTTATTATTATTATTGCATTTTATTATAGTTTACGAAGGGAGGACATGTTGTACAGCGCCTCGTTTTCTTCCAGTGCGAGCGAACTTTCTTCTCTGCTCGTCTTCAGTGAGTCATGTCTGAGAACGTGTTGCTTGGCACGTTCAGAGCTTCCTCCACTTCATTAATTTCATACGTGACCTGTAGCAAATTTCACCTCAACTCTTGCTACCAATGATGTTTCTTTCTACTTTCAACACTCACAAATTTACTCTTACTTTATTTAATAGCTCTTTATATGACTTTTTTTTTTCCATTCTTGATTTATTTGTCAAGATCCATTTGTCATTATGCATATTTTTTGGCAGTTTATGTATTCTCAACAAACTTCTTGATTTCTGTATATTTTTCCAGTCTTCATTTCATTTATTTATGTATCCATTTGTATTTTGCAAGAATTATCAGCCTAATCAATGTATGTCAAGAGTATATACACAGTCATATCAGCCTTGTTTATAATGTACACAAAACTATATTATATCTAAGTGTGTCCATTCTCCCCGAAGTCAGGCACATAGAACCGTTTATTGTCCGTTCCTGCGACTCTCAAATACAATGTTCACGCTTTGGCATCAGCTTCGTTCCTCTGTTCCTGACCCCTTTATCGTGACAGCATGAAGTGAAAAGGTGCATTATCAACTTCTCTGCGAAACATAACTGCACCATTTTCCCTTGATGGCGAAAATAGCACATCTGATTACATTATATTCCCTTGCGGGTGAAAAAAAACATCAAGGGAACAGGTCATAATAGTCTAAAGGAACATTGTAACGGAGCTGTTGCCATAGAGTGATCATTGCTTCTTTCAGAGTCGCTGGAACGGAGTAAAGTCAGTCAGTGAGTCAGGCATGCAGGCAGGCAGTCAAGCAGGGCAGGAGAGTCAGCAAGTCAACCCAGTGAGTCACAAGTCAAGTACCGCAGCAGAAGATCAAGAGAGAGTCAGATAGGAACCCAAGAGTTAGGAGATAATCAGTCACATATTTCATTTTCATTTGTTTTCATTTGAGGTTGGTCAGTTTTCAGCTTCATAAAAAAATGGGATGGTTTGTTCTTTCTTGTCTTTTATATTGGGATAGAGAATACAAAAAAAGGAAATTCTTCTTTTGTCAAATTAGTCTGCTTAAAGCTTCTTCATTTGTCTAACGTTTCATTAAAGAAAAGTAGAAGATTTGTTTTGTCCGTCATTCAGTTTGATATAGAGTAAAACAAGAGAGGAACAGTACGTCAATTATATATAAAAAAAAAAAAGTCTTCATCCATACAGATCGTTTTGTAGACTCCAGGAAGGAAGGAAAGAAAACCCAACACACATATTTTCCTTTATTTCCTTTATTATTTCCATTCGCTTAACAAATCCTTCCAATACTGATATATGTAAAAAAATGCAACACTGAATATCACCCCAGAAATGACGGCGGTGCTCGTTCCTCGCATTCACACAAACAAGATGACAATGAAGTCAAAATTATAAATGTTTAGAAGATCGTGAGTACAATATTGTGCTGGAAAATAAGAATTGTAATGTTTTTTTTTGCTCCCGAGATGTAAATACTATGCCTTTATTAATCTACGTGTTTATATATATTCTTTTTAAGCTCGTAAAGTTTCCTCGTCGAACGTTCAAATGTCAGTCTTGTACATCACACGTGGGGAGGAAGACGTCCGGTTAAGCGCTCCACGAGGCTGATTTGCTAACTATTTTACTTCGTTCTCCTACTGTTGAATTCCGAGTCTTTGTGCGAGTGACAGAAGAGAAGAAAATAACAACGGATTCCAGTGGGGGGATTTTCAAGCTGGTTGTTCATAGGGGGCAGCATTGTACTCTTTCGCCCCCATGTCTGGAGCAAGAGATTGAACCCCATACAAAGGGATCGGGAAGGACAAGTGCTGCCCTCTAGTGTTGAAATGAGAAGTAGCATTTCTTTCTTTTTTTCTCATTCCGTCACGATAACTTTTTTTTTACATTTCTTTTTCTTTCTATCTATTTCCACTAAATATTTCTGCTTTTTCCTTCTGCTATTTTTCATTATTTTTTTCGTGTTTCTCCTTGAAGATCCTTGGGAATGTTTTTGTTGTTGTTTTTATAGTTTTTTTTCTCATTCCTTTCATCTGTTTCGTATTATTTAAACCCTATATTCCAGTTTTTGCACGTTTTATCTTTTCCAACTTTCATACTTTCTCAATTTTCCAGTTTCCGTCCATCAAAATCTTCACTTTCTTCCCCATTTCCTTTCTCTCTGCTTTTCACGTCAGTCTTCTTCCTCTTCTTCTTCCAGTTTTTGCACGTTTTATCTTTTCCAACTTTCATACTTTCTCAATTTTCCAGTTTCCGTCCATCAGAATCCTCACTTTTTCCCCATTTCTCAACTTTCCATGTCAGTCTTCTTCCTCTACCCTACATCTTCATATACTTTCTCCTCAATTTCCCGTCTTCCATCATTCATCAATTTCCAACCTTCATTTTTCTCTTCAGCGCGCCACGTCACGCTAACAAAGATGCCATCACGCCTGCCTCCAGTCCTTCACTTCCTTACGCCCTTCAGGCCAGCGCGGAGGAACAACACCAAGGGAACACACAAAAGGAACAACAGCCTTACAGGAAGAGCCTTAAGAGAATAAACACACACACCAGGTCAGGTTCAGTCTATTCTGGGAAGGCAAAGGGGGAAGGATATATCGAACACCTTGCGAAAACTTCCTCTCTCTCTCTCTCTCTCTCTCTCTCTCTCTCTCTCTCTCTCTCTCTCTCTCTCTCGTGCATAGCTTATGGAGATTCTCTAATAGTATCAAATTAATGCATATCACTCCCTTACTTCACGAGTAGAAATTAATATTAGGAAAGATCTTAAAGTGTTACCAGTCGCGTAAGAGATGGATACCCTTTCGAGGCGTATAGAGGATCAGACACTATGAAAAGTCAGCGTATTGTGGGTTATGGAGGGGCAAGTGGGTGGTGAGATGGGTACTTCAGACCTGACTACACTCTCTTTACTTCACTTATATTTCCTATCACATCAAGTTGTCATATCTTCAGTTTTTCTATTCGTTCTATCATCTCTCGTCTCCCTTCCAACCTTAGTTTTCCTCCCCTCAACTATCCTTACATTCCTATTCTTCTCATTTAGATTATTCTGTTCTAGCTTCTTCCCTTCTTCCTTCCGCATATTCAATCCCTTCTTCGTAACGCCCTTCTCTCGTTCCCTTCCCTTCTTTCCCTCAGTCTCCCTCCTTCCTACGTTCCTTTCCCCTAACGCTCTTCCTTGAACAATCTTCCTTCCTCCCTGATGCATCCATTTCCCATTCCCTTCCTTCCCGCTTTCTCTAATCCCCCTCCTCTACCTTCCTGGCCCCCTGCTTTTCCGGGTATAACAAATGGTTGGGGTGGTGTGAAGTAAGCTCTTTAATATAGGACTCGGGGAAGTATACAAACGCAATACAAACCAACCGTGTATTTAACTAAGTATGTCCCTCCTCCTCCTCCTCCTCCTCCTCAAAACTCCCACTGTACATGAATTTCTGGGTCAGTTTCTTGGATACTTCGCTTAAGGGAGAACGAGAATTAAAATAAAACTCCTGTATGTGAATTACTGTCCTACTTAATGCCCAAAATAGAGTAACTACTTTTCTACAAAGACTCTTCAGTGACTCCAATGGCAACAACCTAATTAGAACATAAGAGAATAATAAAAAAAAAAATACCTACCGGATGACATTACCATCATCAACATCACCTTCCTATATAAGTACACGTCCTCATCTCTTTCCCTTATTTCACCGTAACTCAGGACACCGGTGAACGAACGAAACATATCTCCTCAGTGCGTACAGCCTAGTAAGATCGCTTTGGTTACGCTCTTTAGTAATAGTATAACAGCACGAATTATCAGGAACTTAAGCGCAGCGTCTGGGGGAGTTGTCTGTGGTGGGCAAGATGGATGGATGCTTCGATTGTGGTATTACTGATGTTGGTGATAGTAGTAATCGTAGTAGTAGTAGTAGTGGTAGTAGTGGTGGTGATGGTGGTGGTGGTGGTGGTGGATATGGTGATGTTGCAGTAGAGATAGAGAGATGTAAAAGGGAGTAAGATACAGGCTCCTAGAGTTGATGAAGAGAAGAGAGAAGAGTATAAGAAGATCAGAGAAGAGAGAAAAGGTAATGTCACAAAAGAGATAAGGAAATATATAGAGGGCGAGGAAATAAAGGATGCTGGAGAGGAGATGAAGAAGAAATAAGAGAAAAGAGAGATGCTGAAAGAAGAGAGAGACGAAGCAATGTATAGGGCGATGATATATGACGTAGAGAAATAAGAAAAAAAAGCAGAGAGAAAAGGTAATGTTACAAAAGAGATAAGGAAGTACAGAAGGCGAGATAAAGGATGCTGGAGAGGAGATGGTGAGGAAACAAGAGAAAAGGGAGATGCTGAAAGAAGGGAGAGACGAGGCAATGTATAGGGCGATGATACATGACGTAGAGAAATAAGAAAGAAAAGCGAGAAGCTGAGAAAAGAGAGAAATTGAGAGAGATACAGAATTACAGAGGAAGAAGTTCGACAGTTAGATGGCACAGTATAAACCACTCCCTTATATAGCTTTCAACCATTCTATCCGTTCTCTCACAGCGTTAATGAATGGGTTTAGAGTAATACTGTGGCGGTGGTGGTGGTGGTGGTTGGTGGTTGGTGTGGTGAACGTAGGAAGGTGTTCTGTGTGTGTGGTGGAGTTGATGGTTGTGTGGACTTGGTATACGAAAAAGATGAGACTTAGAAACGTAAAACAGTAAAAGAAGAAAAATGAAAAGGTAATATTATCCAGATCAATGTATCCTTTTTGGGCATAGTCTCTCTCTCTCTCTCTCTCTCTCTCTCTCTCTCTCTCTCTCTCTCCTCGGGTGGTTCAATAATTGGTTCGCTTTACCCACAAGGCTCGGCGACGGTTTAACCAATAATGAAAACGACTTCGGAGGGAGAGGACACGAATGAAGGAGGAGGAGGAGGAGGAGGAGGAGGAAGAGGAAGACACATTTTTGGCTGGTATCACAAGACACTTTGCCTTCTCACATCAGCAATATCTAAAGGTCAAAGGGGGCATCAATCAGGTTCTAATGAATGTTTGTTTATGCTCACGGTACAGAGGAAGGGTCAAACTACCACCAGGGTCATAAAACTACCCCTGGAAATGCCCACAACTCCTACGAAAGCCTTGTCAAATACGTGTTCTTGGGCGGCGAACTGTCTAATAATATGAAGCTTTATATCATCTACCTTACTCTCCCTTTTTCTCCCTCTTCTCGTATGCTTTCCTCTCCCTGTATACTCCCTCTCTCAATTTACCTCACCCTCGTTACTCCTCTCCCTTCTCCCTCTCCCAAATCTTCCTTCACTCTCCCTCTCTCTCCACTCTCAAAAGCCTCCCATCACTCTTCCAACCCCCTCTCCCTTCTCTCATACCTTCCCTCTCTCCCTTCCACTCTCACAAGCCTTCCATCACCCCCCCTCCCCTCTCTCTCTCTCTCTCTCTCTCTCTCTCACACACACACACACACACACACACAGCTGCCGTTCCTATACTCTACCATTAGTTAACTTTAAAAATATGCTTCAAATTACTGGATTTAATTACATCACTTGCCTTACTCTCTCCTACCTATTCCTCTTTTCCTCCCCTTCGTTCTCTCTCCCTCCTCCCTATCCCCTCTACTTCCCCTTCTCTCCCTCTCTCTCCCTCTCTCTCTCTCCCTAAGCTGCCACACACACTATCAATAATAACTTTCCGTATGAGGGAGTTTTGCAAGGGTTGGACTAATACATTTTTTTGGGTACAATTTATCTCTCTCTAAATATATTGTTTTAAAAAAGAATATCCCAGAGGGTGTGGTAAGCCCTGAGGTTGTGGAGTCAATACTGATGCTGGCCTAACCCTGATGCTTGCCCCGTATACCCCGATGCTGCCCTATTGTATGTGTAAGGTCGGTATTCTTAAACGTCTCCGGCTCCATTACGACTGTGGGATCGGTGAGTATAAGGGACGAGACAGATCGTTTAGATTTAGCCGGATGAATGGAGTGTACAGTCAGGATATAAATGGTCAAAGAATTCAATCCCTTATACCCGAAAGCTGCCGAAGAGTGTTAAGCTTAAATCAGGGTATAAATGTCTCAAAGAATTCAATCCCTTATACCCCTATACTGCCCTGGCGTCTGTGAAAGTGTGGGATCGATGAGGATAAGGGATGAGAGAGAACATTTAATTTAGACGGATTAATGGAGTGTACCTTATACCCGAAAGCTGCTGTATATTGGATATGTGTGTGTGTGGGGGGGGGGGGGGGGGGATTCAGTATAGGGGATGAGTGGTGAGTAGATTAACAGTCAGGGTATAAATGGTTCAAATACTCGATCCCATAAACCCTTGCACGTGTGTATTAATGTGATTCTCTATAAAGGGGATGAGGTGTGAGCTGCCTTAGAGTAATTTGCATGTGTTTTTTCGCTTTAAGTGGAATGGTTTTAGGGCCAGTTTCACAGTTCCCCATGACGGGTTAGTAAGCTCCCAAACCAATACCAGAGCCTTTTAAATTTCCTTGTATAGTGTCTAGTGTTTATATTTAAGTTCACAAATTTGATGAAACTATACAGGAAAAGTCTTGTGTATTTAGTGTGGCATCGAAGACCTCACCATTTTGGATTGTATGGGATTCTATAATTTGGTTCGGGCTGTTACGAAGACACTGTGTTGGACTGTGAAATCGGCTCTTAGTCAGGGCACTGATAGCTTAAACATATGATCAGAAACTCTTGTAAACTGTCTAATAATGCTTCTTCTCAGATAGCTTAAACATATGATCAGAAACTCTTGTAAACTGTCTAATAATGCTTCTTCTTTCACCTGTGTTTTGCCGTATTGGTGGAATTTATACAAATGGGGCATAAAATAAGTTACAATACGTCCTTATACTTCACAAGGCCTTCCCACTACAGATAGCTTAAATATATGATCAAAAACTCTTGTAAACAGTCTAATAATGCTTCTTCTTTCACCTGTGTTTTGCCGTATTGGTGGAATTTATACAAACGGGGCATAAAATAGGTTACTCGTATGTCCTTACAGTTCACAAGGCCTTCCCACCACAGATAGCTTAAACATATGATCAGAAACTCTTGTAAACAGTCTAATAATGCTTCTTCTTTCACCTGTGTTTTGTCGTAGTGGTGGAATTTATACAGACGGGGCATAAAATAGGTTACAATACGTCCCTACACTTCACAAAACCTTCCCATACACATCACAGTCACTCACTAACTTACAAACGTTCCTCTCACACGAGCCAAACTTCCCAATGTCATGCGGTTGTGTTGGCTTCATGAAAACGTTGCTTGCATTTTTTTTCGTTTATTTTCTCGATTTTTTTAAAGGTAATCTGACTGCTTTTATGGTTTTATGGACTGAGGTAAGATTTAGTTGTTTTCTTATTTCTTTATTTTGCCTTTCCTTTGTGCTTGGTGGTTGTATTACGTATATATTTTGGTTTCTCTTTGTGTGGTTTGTCCTGTAAGAGTAATGGTTCCCTGACACGCCGAGACGTTCACTAACAGCCTATGGGATTATAATGGTTTCCGCTAAACGTGCCTCGAGGCCTTCACAGTCTACGCAAAAGCTTTCCCTTGTTGAGTGTGTGTCCTACGCAAAGCTGCAATAATTATTAGATCCGTGAATCAAAAGAAAACGGGCAGAGGGATAAACAAATGTCATCTCTTTTTAGGCTACCCTTAAACATTAGTGTAGTGTGTGCAGACCAGTGTGAGATCCTTGTGTTGTAGGGCTGGTGTAGGCCTGACGCGGCCCCACAGCCACAGCCCCACACAGCCGCGCGGGGCCGCCACTGTATTGATCCAGCCTCGCCTCCCCCACGCGGTTCCCCCACCCCTGACGCTTGCGTGCACCTGGCGAGAGTGTGCGTGCGCCACACACACACGAACACACGCACCCAACGTTCGGATACATCGGCACAGCCTCAGCTTCCACCACCACCGCCGCCGCCGCCGCCAGCACCCCCACGCCGGGCGACGCGGCTCCCTCGTCCCTGTGTCGTGTTTACGTTGGTTTATCTGAACGGCCGAGCGAGTGGCCGTTGCGGTGATCGTTTTCTCTCAAGGTAAACAAGAGCCCCGCCGCTCCGTGCTCCCCCTCCTCCCGCCCCTGAACAAACAACCGGCTCCCGGCCCGGCTGTTTGCTACGGCTTCGGCTTCGGCGTCCGGGTTTTGCGTGTGGAAGTTTGCGTGCAGGTGATTGCGTGTCAACAATCCCCGTGGCGTCCGAATCCGTGCCTCGTGGCTTCGTTTGCGAGAATCCAGCTCCAGCCAGCTCCTCCCAGGACGGCGAATTTTCTCAACAGACGCAAGTACGAGAGTATTGCTGGCGGGGCCGTGGGGCGGGGGAGGCAGGGCTGTAGCTAGTCCACCCATGAGGCATACTCGATGCGGTGGCGGCGGGCGACGTGGGACTTGAGGTGGGATCGCTCGGAGGCAGCATAGGGGCAGAAAGGACAGGGGAACGGCCGCTCGCCTGTGTGTGTTCGGATGTGGCGCTGGAGGTTGTAGGGCTGGTCGAACCCCTTCCCACATAGGGGACAGTGCCTCCGGTAGCCATCGCCCATTCCCTGAAACAGAACAGTCGCTCAGCCGCCACCCCACACACCTCCCGGCCGGGCACACTACTCTTACACATAACGACATAAAACTACTACCACTTAAGGCATCACCATCCTCCTGCTCCTCCTTCATCACGTTCCCCTCCTCCTCCTCCTCCTCATTCATTCATTTGTTTCTCTTCCCGTCGTCCTCATGAGCATAGTACTCTTGTTGTTTGCATCGTTATCGCGGCTTGTCTCTCCCTCGCCGGGTTCGCCACGCAGCATCCTTGTCACGCCCGCCTCGCGCCGCTATGCATGAAGCGTCCTCTCATGCGCGATTATTATGTAGAGTACGTGACCCTACTTGCCAGATTTCGTACGGCGCCTCTCTCTCTCTCTCTCTCTCTCTCTCTCTCTCTCTCTCTCTCCACGTGGAACGCAAAACAGCTGTCTTCTTTCCGCTGTGTTCGGTTCATCTTTCAGCGAGATGGAGTGAGGTAGCGTGTGCCAAAGCCGTAGCCAGAAACCCGGGGCAGCCGCTCGCACGCACGCACACACACTCTCTCACACACACACACACACACACACTCCCTCCGCCCCCTTCCCCCCCTGTCTCCCTCCCGCACGCTCTCCGTCGCTGGCTGGCTCACACACACACACACACACACACACACAGCGGCACGCCTCGAAACACAGACACGCACGATCTCTACGTACACACACACACACACACACACACACACACACACACATCCTCTCCCCCTCTCTTTCTCTCTCTCTCCCTCACCCCACGCAAATCCTCCAGCTCGTTAATCCCAAGATAATGCGAGTTACGGAGAAATCTAACACTGTATCCCTTATCAACGCATAACAGAAGAACGGCAGAACGGGATGCTTGAAAGAACGGAGAGCGAGAACCAGAGAACGTATACACTGACCCTTCCTCCCCTTCACTTCCCTTCCCCTTCCTGTGTGTCGCCCTGTCACGTTATTCATTCCCTCACGCCCTGCAGCCTTCCCAAGGGCGAGGGGAAGGGCGAAGGCGAGGCCAAATTCAGGACGAACTAAACACCTAAGACGTGGTGGCCGTGTGTGTGCGCGCGTCTGTGTGTGTGTGTGTGTGTGTGTGTGAAGGCCGAACACCACGGGGCTCCCTCAGCAACGGCCGTGTGTGTGTGTGTGTGTATGTGTGTGTGTGTGTGTGTGTGTGATTTTCGTACACGTCCTGTTTACTCTTTCCAGTTGGGTAAGATCCTGTTGTTTACATGTAGGACAAAGACCGTGTGTACACATAACAAGAACCCGCACATACACACACATGTAAACATCCAAACCGCACAAGCAAAGGGACAAAAAAATAAATAAATATGTGTAGAAAAAAAAATCACGACCGCAAAACAATTCTCGTAATAATATAATTTGAAAGCATCACGTTTTTCATGGGAATTTCTTTCGTTTCGTACACATGAATAATTTGTTTATACGTTAACGTCCCACATTGTTTAAACACACACACACACACACACACACACACACAGTCGGCGTGCCAAAGAATACATTAACCTCGCCCAGAGCAGCCCCACACAGCGTCTTCCCTTTAGCCGTGTAATTACCCGACACACGGAAAGTAACGTAATGAAAAGGAGCAATTCAGGCGGGAAGGGAAGCCGAGGAACTGTCAAGGGGGCGTGATGGGTGGGACCGTCCACTCCTTCGCCTCCACGCCGGGAAGTCCTTCGCTTGAAAAAAGTAATTCAGGTGAGGAAGAAAACGCGGCACTCCTGGGCGAGGGCGAGACAGTCAGACCACTTCCCTAAAATCCTCAACGCCCTTCACCTAAGTGGCAGGTAGACACTTCATGCCACTGAGGGCACGAGCTACACGGCACGACCCAATTAATCGATCACCCCGAGACGCCATCCCGGGGGTTCCTCCAAGCATCTCCCTGCAGACACCTTTCCCATGCCAAGTACCTCCCGGCAGGATCTATCGGCTTGCTCTAGCCACGAGGTTTGTGGGCGCTCCCTTGGCCTCCTCCACTCTGGGTTGTCTCTTTCAGAAACAACCTGGCGAGCAGGGTTGGTTTTGTGGTAGCCGGGATAGGCTTCCATGGACTATGCAGCTAATAATCCTTGATTCAATCTCAAGGAGTTGTCGCCGATTTGACACACTGCCATTCCAACATCCCAGCGATACCCTACGACTGCGAAGACACTTATTACCACAAGCATCTATTTGCCTTTCGTCACGGAGTAATGTTCATGTGCCATGGCTCTCAGGGGGGTGAGTAGCCAATATGGGATGGGAAGGGAAATGTCCTGAGGGTAATAAAAGGGAAGGAGAGTGAGGCGCCTTCCCTAAGCCCTTCATTCCCTGAACCCAGACGCTGGCAAACTCTGTATCACTATGGACATCAGCATTTACACTTCAATGTCAAAATCACCAAGTAGTAAAGTATATTGTTATGTTCTCGCTTGGTCCACTTAGAATTGTTTTCCTAGAACGCTCCATATGTTTTCCTTCCTTTGCCTTACCTATAATATAACCAAAGTGTAAGTGCATGACTGAGTACAATATTCCTAAAGACTGTGAAGGTTACGTCTCGAAAATGTCAGGTAGGGAAGTAAACCAAAGTGCTTCCTCGCGTGATCCTTTTATTTACGAAAAAAAACCCAATAACGTATCATCAGGTAACTTGCACCTGCCTGCCTCGGGGACTTGATCAGCCCAACACGCAGCAGACAGGCAAACACATGACCCACGAAAGTGTAACACATCACACGTGCTTTATACAATTCCACACTACATATATATATAAAAAATAAATAATGCTAGTAACAGAAGCATTAATAATCATCCACGTCAAATTAGCTCTAGTAGTATATTCAATTACAGTTGTGAGTTTCTTGGCCATTCACTTCCTCTCACCATCATCACAGTTTTCAGGAAAGTCGACAAAAGAAACAGACTGATGGACTGAATGACTGACTGACTGACACGCGGCTACAGTGGTTCACTCGGCTACAGTTGTGGGTCTCGCCCCTACCAACACAAACATAGAGGGTGAAATAAACAACGGAAACACTGGCTAATATACGTATGCCAACACAACGGTGAATGAATGATTACAAGAAGAGCATCTGAGCAAAGTTACGAACACTATCCATGAAAATGTCCCAAAAGTTATAAAGAACGTTTCCAAAAATCGCATCTGAGCTAAATTATGAACACCATCCATGAAAATGTCCCAAGAAGTATATAAAAAAATCCCAATCGGTGCATTTGAGCTAGATTATGAAAATCTTCCATGAAAATGTCCCGATAATTATAAAGAACGTTTTCAAAAGTCGCATCCGAGCTAAATTATGAACAACCTCAATGAAAATGTCCCAAGAATTATGAAAAACGTTTCCAAAAATCGCATCTGTGCAAAATTATGAACACTATCCATGAACATGTCCCAAGAATTATAGAAAATCATCTAATAGTCTAACCATTATCCAGGAAAATTATCAAAAAATTATATAGAGAAAAAAAGGAAAGTACAATTATATTCCTACATTCAACTTGGACGACGCGCTCTTGATACAATCCTTTCAACGTCTACCGAACACAACACTGGTGGCTGGATCGAAATCAACGACCAAAGAATTAAGAAAGAAAAATATCATACTTTTGCAACCCAGAATCCAGTTTATTTGTTACTGCAAGATCATATAAGTGCATCAACCCATAGAATCATAAGTACTATCATAATTCTATTGTTACCCGTGAGTCAATTAACATATAATCAATTTACTTCGTCAAACTACTGAGTGTCATCAATAAGAACACTAATTTTTGCAACTACCGAGTCCAGTTCAATCACGGTTACTATTCTTTACAAACCAAGTAGTGCCATTTGTTTTCGTCATACCAGAATTCCACTTTTAAACGTCAATCTATTCGCAAACTGATTTACAAACCGGTTATATCTGGAAATCCCTTTTACGACCTCAATTTTACTTTTAAATTTCAATCTATTCGCAAACTGATTTACAAACCGGTTATATCTAGAAATCCCTTTTACGACCTCAATTTTACTTTTAAATTTCAATCGATTAGCAAACTGTTTCACACACCGGTTATATCTGGAAATCCCTTTTACGAACTCAATTTTACTTTTAAATTTCAATCTATTCGCAAACTGATTTACAAACCGGTTATATCTGGAAATCCCTTTTACGACCTCAATTTTACTTTTAAATTTCAATCGATTCGCAAACTGATTTACAAACCGGTTATATCTGGAAATCCCTTTTACGACCTCAATTCTACTTTTAAATTTCAATCGATTAGCAAACTGTTTCACACACCGGTTACGTGACATCTGGAAATTCCTTTACGAACTCGATTCTACTTTTAAATGTCAATCGATCAACAAACTTATTCACACACCGGTTAAGTAATGCAACTGGAAATTCCTTTAGCGAACACAATTGAGCAGCTCTCCCCAGCCACGTCCCTCTGTGAACTGAAGGGCGGGAGAGGGGGATGGAACACAAAAACAACACATAAAACTGCCTCCCTCTCACCTCACCCATTGCTCCCCAAAAATTATCACGTCTCGTCTTCACCCTGTCGCATAACATCACCCTAAAGGAAATACAACAGGAGAAATCATAAAGTCCACGGAACGGAAAACTCTAAACAAATAAATATCCATTTTTTCTCTCTACTTAACGTTACATGAGAAATAATTAATGATAAACGTTTTTGTCTCTGCATTTTTTACTTCACTTCGCTTCCTTTTCCTTCCCTATTCTTTCTTTCTTCAAAACGTTTCCCTTCCCGTCCTTTCTTAACGCTTTCCCTTCCACTCCTTTCCAACCTTTTCTTGTCTCTTAAATCTTTCTCCTTTCCTACGTACCTCTTCCTTCCTCTAACTCTATTTACCTCTCACAACGTACATCTCTCCTTTCTCTAACTCTTGTACCTCTCACAATGTATTTATCTCACGTACGTAAGTTAACACACGGAGGAAGACAGACACAACTCATGACGCAAGACTCGAAAAATATAAATGTATGTACCTACGCATGTATAATGTATAGCAGTATGTCAGGTAGTACGGTACGAATAGACGCCGGCAAAGTCCCTCCCCTAAGACCCGCCGATCCCCTTCCTAACAAACACTCCTGGATGCTTTATAGGTCGTCCTTTCTGATCCCAAAACAAGAGGTGGGGTTGGACGGGTCGTAGGGGATCAACATTGGCGTCGCCGATAGTGTTTTGTCTCGTATGCTTCATTACGTCACTTTGTATACAGCTTTTAACTTTGTCTCTACGAAGCTAATGAGTGTGAGACAGACAGACACTGCTTTGTGAGACACCGATAAAGAGAGAGAGAATTGCTCATTATCCAAAGTTATGAGAGAGAGAGAGAGAGAGAGAGAGAGAGAGAGAGAGAGAGAGAGAGAGAGAGAGAGAGAGAGAGAGAGAGAGAGAGAGAGAGAGAGAGACAACCCGAGTTCCTAGAGGTAGCGTGTGTGAGGATGGGTCGAGGATTGGAGGAAGGGATGGATGAAGGGACTAGGGAGGGATGGAGGGAGATTGATGGAGGGAAAGGGAGAGATAAATGGGAATGGATACAGGAATGGAGGGAGGGAGGAATGGATAAATGGATGGAGAATGAAATGGAGGGATGGAGGGAAGGGTGGAGGGGAAGGGAGGGATGGAGGGATTTAGTATACAAGGAAGGGAATATATTCTAAGCACTATAACATCACGACTAAGACTACACACACACACACACACACACACACACACACACACACAAACACACGCTATTTGTATTCTTTATGTCTACACAGCACCTTTCCCGGGCCGGTCCTTCCTCGCCTCACCTTCAAGTAGAAAGTAATTGATATAAACGAAGGTAAACTCAGGTCACTAAGGGTTCTTGCCCCAGTGGTATATGAATAACATGCAAAATACGATATCTTCTTCGCTTACTCACAAATGTTCCTCTTTTCAGTTATTATGATGGTGGTTTTCGGCAATGTTCCAAGCTCTCCCAAAGTAAGAAGCGTCAATTATTACCAACTCAAAAATATAAGAGGGAAATTACTGTATCATCGCTTACTCACATATGTTCCTCTTTTTAGTTATTATGATGGTGGTTTGAGGCAATGTTCCAAGCTCTCCCAAAGTAAGAAGCGTCAATTATTACCAACTCAAAAACCATCAGTCGCTCCTAAACGGTTATTCGCTTTCGTTAAAATCCATATTCATAACCTTCACAAACGTTTAGGCTTCTTCTGCATCTTTTTCCACAAACTCCACTTCCACTTACTCTTATTTTGACCTACTTGCGTTATACAATTACCAACATAAATTTGATACGTTGCCTAAGTAATGAACTAGTATGAGTGGTTCATGGAAAGCTTGCAGGGAAGGGGGTTTGGCCGACAGGTAGAGTTGGGACTTATCTGAAGGGAGTGACGAAGAAGGGGAGAACTTGTGACAGTGGAATTAGAATATACACAAATTTGTAAGGATAACAGATTGTGTTGAAATTAATTACAGGAAGGGAGAGCTTGTGACACTGACAATCGAATACAAGGCAGTTTTAATGGGGAATAGATTGTGTGTTTAATTTTATCTCAGGAAGGGAGAGCTTGTGACACTGACAATCAAATACAAGGAAGTTTTATGGGGAATAGATTTTGTTTGATTTTATCTTAGGAAGGGAGAGCTTGTGACACTGGCAATCGAATACAGCGAAGTTTTTAGGGAGGGTCTGAATTTTTTCAATAATTATATCTGGTTTTGATTCGACTGGCGTATGAAGAGGTATTTTGTTTCTTGATTAGGGGAGTCTTTGTCTTGTTGCAATCTGGAGGTAGTTTAGGTACTCATCGGCGTGACTGTAGGAATAAATTGTGTTTCTTAAATCGCTCTTCCTTTGTTCTTGTTCCTATAGTTTTCTTTCCCAAGCATCATGAGATTATTTAGTAAGGTTCCCACATACGAAGAGATTGTTTCGTAATTCTTTCTTTCTCTTCTCTTGTTCCTATAGTTTTCTTTCCCAACATTATGAGACTATTCAGTAAGTTTTCCGCATACGAAGAGATTGTTTCGTAATTCTTTCTTTCTCTTCTCTTGTTCCTTTAGTTTTCTTTCCCAAGCATCATGAGATTAATAAGGTTCCCACATACGAAGAGATTGGTTCATAAGTTGTTTTTTCTCTACTCTTGTTCCTTTAGTTTTCATTCCCAAGCATCATGAGATTATTCAGTACGCTTTGCAATTACGATCAGACTCTCTTAATTTGTTCTTCCTCTACTCTCGTTCCCTTAGTGTTCTTTACCAAGCATCCACATATCATTTAGTACGGTTTCCACACACAAAGCGAGATTAGGTAGAGTATCATGAGAATCGACAAGGCCCATTCACTTCACACTAAGCTCATCCCAGCGAGTCTAAAAGCAATGCTCGTCGTATGGAAACAGCTTCGTCCCTTTACATATAACCCGTGAATCGTAACTGTGCATTTGATTATATATATTTTTTCCCTGTGGGCGAGAACATGCAAAAAGAGGGCGTGTCGTGACGGCCAGAATAAGCGGCGTGACGAAGCTCTTCCATACTGAACACTTTTTTTTAGTCAGTCGCTGAATGGAGCAACTTTTTTATTAGTGTTTTTTTAAGCTAGTGGAATGTACCGACCCAATAGTGTGACCGACTAGTGATTTTTTTTTCTTTTTTAGACAGCTGACTTTTGGGGTTTCTCTCGTTCCTCTCCTTCCTTTCTTTGTCTTTCCTGTTGTGTTATTTCTTTCATTTTTTGGTGGTTTTGCTTCTCTCACACAAACACACACACACACACGCACATACAATGGTTTACCTATATGTGCTTCAGTGTTCTTCCTTCTTATGTTGCATTTTTTTTTTTTAATCTAGTCGAAGAAAATCAGTAAAAAGAACATAACTAAGAGGGAGATAACACACACACACACACACACACACACACACACACACACACAGAACTAAAACCAAATAAATTCCGAACAAAAAACCAAAAACTATAATTTCACACGAACGACAAAAACAAGATACAATTTTAAGACTAATAAATAAACACCCAGAAAATAACAAACAAAAAAAAGCTTTCCCAATACTCAAAAACGATCCAGTAAACGAAAATTAATCATCACCAACAAAACGATAAATCAGAGAAGGGAGGAAGGATAAACGGAAATTACAATAGAAATCATAACAACAATCAACAACTAAGGAATACGGCTGAGGCAAGAACTAGCCATAAGGACCCCCAATGGCTATCTGGCTGACTGATAGCTGGCTGGCTGGCTGGGTAAAGACGGTTCATCTAGACCTCTCCCAACACTCTTCGCAACACCAAACGTTTCAACACCAGCACAGAGGACCGAGCCAACTGTCACATCACTAAACGTCTCTAACACTCGTCAACGTTCACCTGAGCACCAGCAGCGCACCTGTACCTCCCTCTCCCACGCAGGTATATAAGAAACAGGTGTTAGTGAGTCCTGTCCTCGCAGCCCTGCCCTACTCCGCGACCACCTCGTGACCAAATTAACTGTGAGACTAACTAACAGACATCCTGACAGTGAGATATGGTGGGTGGGTGGGTGGGTGGGCGTGTGGGTGTCTGGGGCTTGGCGGGCTCAGTAGCGGTAGATGGAGAACTTGTGTCGTCTCTTAATGTGTGTCTTCACGTGGCTTTTCTGGCTGGCCGAGTAGGTGCATTGCGGACACTTGAATGGCTTCTCCCCCGTGTGGGTTCGGATATGCTTCTCCAGCGAGGACGGGTAGTAGAAGCCCTTCCCGCAGAACTTGCATTGGTACTGAGGCGCGGACGAGAGGGCGTTAGGGTTCAAATCCATGTCTTGGAGGATCCTGCTCACCTCGTTGTCGTCCTCCTCGCCCTCCTCCTCCAGTGGGTGCAGGGCGTGGGTGGCCAGGGCAACCTGCACCAGCCCCAGCCTGCGCACCACGCCCACGCCCACACCCAAACCCTAGAAGAGAGAAATAACTAGCGTCAACATTCCATTCCGTCCTTAGAGAAACCAAGCGATCCTTCTCACTGCCCTGCCTGCCTCTCGCCTCGCCTCGCTCCTGCCCTAACCTCTCCTTCCGCCTCTCTCTCCTCTCCTCTTCGCTTCCCTCCACAAGAACACACAAAGTTGCCTCATCCATCATCTCCTATTGGAGAGTGTCACTACACGACCCTCATCCATCACACGACATCTGTATTCCACCCGAAGCCTCGTCGCTGCACACCGGCGCCAGATTACCGTACTCAAGAACCTCGCTTTTCCCGGTTTTTGAGCCATAGCAAGTGCCAAAAAGCACCAATAATTAAACATTTTAACGATAACTATGTATGAAAGCAGTAATTGGGGTCGAAAAGGCAGTTTTGGGGTCGGAAATCGGGAAACATTGGAGGCTGAGTACAACAATCTGGCACCGTTGCACCGTCGCCCCCGGCCCCTCACACCCTAAACTTCGCCTAACGACAGTCCGGCCGCTTCACCCCGCCACAACTTCACGCCGCGTTGCTGGACTTTCTTGTTTACTTCGAACTTCATGGCACCACGCTCGTTTTTCAGCCTCGATTCCCGTCCCCGAACTTCACGAGTCCTTCAGTTTAACGCAACGAGCTGCAATTAATTTTCTCATTCGCTCCACATGTAACCTTCGTTGTATAATCACACTCTGTACTGCCTGGGGGGTTGGGATGGCATGCTCCTCCCTTCTCCTTTGTTGTTTACTTGCAACAATAAACAATCAATCCATCAATTTTATCCACTTCAAACTTCGCAACACTTCCACTCAAACTCCACCTGCATAGCTTCCTCGGCCACGCACGGCAGCATATCGATTCCAAACTTCATCATATCACGCTTTAGTAACTATATTCATCCACATGGCGTCCCTCACACCCCTCATCCACCCTCATCCACTGCTATTCCTGTAAGCACGTAATCCAATTAGTGTCACGTGCGATTTAGGTTCAGAGGCTTTAGGCTTGTACCCACCCCTACTGCAATATTAATCTCTCTCTCTCTCTCTCTCTCTCTCTCTCTCTCTCTCTCTCTCTCTCTCTCTCTCTCTCTCTCTCTCATCCACTCGGTCCTTTCCACAGCGTAATGTCATCCATCAGTCATCCACCAATTCATCAATCCCCCTCTATTCCCTTCATACCCACTAAATAATATCACCCACTTCATCCATACTCCACACCCCTCAACCCCGCCATCAGACACCCACGCAAACCAATACACATCCACCCACGCCCTCCCCCAAGCCTCCCAGCGACGGCCACAAGGCGACAGGGAGCGCGGCATGGCTTCCTTTCCTTCCCTCAGCTTTAGAGTCACAAGTTGTGCTGATGTTGCGGCCACACTGACTCCCTATCGCTTTGTTGTGCGTCCTGGCTCCCTCCCCCTCGCCTCCCCTTCCCTTCCCTTCCCTCCTCCCACTCCTCTCTTTTGTCTTTACATGTGGCTCGCTTCTCCTTCCCGTCCCCTGCACTTGGTGGTGGTGACGTGATTTTTCTATTTTTGTTCTTTTTAGGGAGAATACCAAGGAAGGGATGAAAAGAGTCCAGCATGTTACTTTTACGTGTATGAATGGAGCAAAAGATGCCAGAAAGTGAATGAACGATGTGGTGGTGAGTGTGGTGGTGGTGGTGGTGGAAGGAGGGTCAGGGATACACTTTGACTCCTGTATAAAGTAGTTTATTTACAATGTACAGTAACAGCTCAGCGGCGGACAGTGGCCACGTGAGGCGATGAGGTATGTGTTAGGAGGCGCCGCCCTCTGTAGCACCATCGCGCCCGCTACTGCAGGTGCGGGGCGGGCGGCGCGGGCGGGGCGGGCGGGGGCGGCATGTGGACGCGAGCCAGGTGGTTCTTGAGGTGCCAGCTCTGGGAGCCGCGCCACGGGCACAGGTGACACACGTACGGCTTCTCACCCGTGTGGGAGCGCATGTGTCTCGTCAGCTCGGCGGGCCGCATGAAGCCCCGCCCGCACAGGTAACAGGTGCGGTCCCAACGCCGCGGCGCCCCGCCGCCTGCCAACTGCGGAAACACCTAGGGAGGGAGACAGACACCTACTGTAATGAGGCGGTTATGGGGGGAGCAACCACGACTGTCCGCCTGCCTGGGGGTGCTCTGGCCCGGTCCTGGGGTTTGGGGGGGCGGGCATTAGCTGCGGGTGGTGACGCAGCATGTGGCACCGCAGCTGCACGGATTGCGCAGCGCGGTAAGGACACACGGAGCACGCGAAAGGCTTCTCCCCCGTGTGGATGCGTACGTGGCGCAGGAGCTCCGAGGGCCGCTTGAAGGCCTTGCCGCACACGGGGCAGGTTCGGTCCCAGCGCAACACGGGCTCTGCGCACACACCCGGCCACACCTCACTCCCCTGCACCCCCGGCACCTAGAACGAGACAAGGCCGCGTCACTACACAGCGAAAACCAAGGAACATGCTGGCGGCGGCGTGGGGCAGGCGTGCTACTACTGGCCGTCGAGGGCCGCGCTGGACACCAGGTGACGCCGCAGCAGGTGGGCCTTGAGGTGGACGGCCTGCGTGCCGCGGTAGCCGCACAGCGGACACTGGTACGGCCGCTCGCCCGTGTGGGTGCGGAGGTGGCGCGTGAGCTCGGCCGGACGTGCAAAAATTCTCTTACACACAGGACAAGTACGATCCCACCTGATGGCCGGCAAAGCGGAACTGCCCTGGAAGCAGCGCCCCCACAGCCCAACACCACCGCCCTCACACACCTACAGGGAGAGAACAGAGAGAACATGGGTGAGAAGGGACGTTCCTCACCCATCCTACACAAGCCTTAACTACCACCGCTCTCACTCCTCCCCTTCTCCCGCTACACAACATCAACTAGCAGAACCACTTCTCACTCTGTCACCCCTGAACTCTGAGTCTGTGTGGCACGTACGGTCCCCGGGCGGTCAGGGCGTTGGGTGGACTGTGTGGCGGCGGGCGAGATGCGATTTGACATGCGTGGCTTGAACGGCCCGATAGGGACAGAGGGGACACGCGTACGGCCTCTCTCCAGTGTGGATTCGCAGGTGGCGTTGCAGCTCTGAGGTCTTGGGGAAAACTTTGCCACAAACAGCACACATGAGAGGACCCGCGGCCCTGGTGGCTTGGGCGGTGACAGCGACCAGCCCGTGAGACCAGACACCGCGCCCAGGACCCACCTAGAAGAGAGAGAAGGCACGTCACCACATCACTCACACCTGCTGCTGCTGATGCTCCTGCTGCTGCTGCACCCATCAACACCACACACTTATCTGGCTTCCCTCCATGTGTCTCCCCGCCCCGCCCCGGCCCCTGAGCGCCCCGTGTGTCGTGTGTGTGCGTGTGTGTCAGTGCGCGGCGTCGGGCACGAGCTCCTTGTGTCGTCGCTGCAGGTGGCTCTTGAGGTGGTGCTTCTGTGTGGCGCGGTAATCACAGAAGGGACACCGGTAGGGCCGCTCGCCCGTGTGTGCCCGCAGGTGGATGGCCAGCTGGGAGGGCGTCTCGCAGTGCTTGCCACAGAAGCGGCAGCCGTGGTCGGGGCCCCCGTCCTCGGGGGGGACATAGTCAAGGGGAGGGTAGAGGTGCGGGGCCGGGGGGTCGCCCACATATGTGGCGACAGCGTGGGCCTCCCCTGGCGGCGCGTGGCCCATGTACAGGCGGGACATTGCCTGCGCCACCAGCCCCATGGCCACGCCTCCGTAGCCGCCCATGCCCTACAAGAGATAAAACAGCCACAGTCAGCATAGCAACACTCAGCACTCGCTCACGAGAAGCCCCGCCCTGGCACGACGCCCCCAGCAGGAAGACGACGCGTGCACCCTCAGCAGGGTTCGGCGGCAGTAACAGCCCCCCTACCACCGCGCCGCGCCGCCTCAAGTCGCCGCGCCGCCGTCGGGTGCCTGCAGGCCGTGGACGAGGTGCATGTGTCGCCGCATGTTGCCCTTCTGCGCCGCGCTGTACGAGCAGACAGAGCAGCGGTACGGCTTCTCCCCGGTGTGGGTGCGGATATGGGTGGCGAGGGTGGACGGCCGGCAAAACACATGTCCGCAATACCCACACACGTAGGTCCGCGGGGAGGTGTCGGCGGCGTCTGGACGGGGGGCGGCAGGCAGGGGTGGCGCCGCCATACTCCTCTCGCCCCACACCTCCCTGCCGCCGCCGCCTCCTCCGCCGCCACCTGCAAGGCCTTGGTAGGGCGGCCACGCGGAGCTCAGCATGTGCGACCCCTGGAAGGGTAAACTGACGTCAGCCTTGTCCCCAGCAGCCCCAGCACCCCCGCGCCCCGCCCAGCCCCGGTCCCAACAGCTCCAGCGTGGCCAGGAAGGCCTCGCCGTGGGTGGAGGCGTGCCGCTTGAGGTTGCCCTTCTTGGTGGAGCGGTAATCACACTGCGGGTGCGGGCACGTGAACGGTTTCTCGCCCGTGTGGGTGCGCATGTGCAGGGTCAGGGCCGAGGGGTACATGAAGTCCTTGAAGCAGATGGAGCAGACGGCCGTTGTGGGCGTGCGCTTGGCGCCCCACGCCACCGCGGCGCCCCCCGCCGAGGGCCGCGGCGGGAGGCCCTCGGCAAACACTCGCGGCGCCTCTTTGGTCACGCTCCTCTTAGGCCAGGTTGGGGGTGCCGCCTGGGTGACGGGGGGCGGTGCCGGGGGGGCGGGCATCACGCCGTACACCCCCGCCTCCCCCTCCTGGATGCCGGGTAGGGTGGGGAAGCCTCCTGACAGGCAGGTCTGAGTGACGGGCATTGCCGGCAGCCGTCCCGCCCACCCGCCACCCTGCAAGGCAAACACGCAAGACTCAGGAGGGGCAGGCCAGCAGGCAGGTCAGCGGGGCGGGCAGCGAGGGGCGGGGCGCGGCGCCAGGCTCTCCCTCACCCTCCCTTACACATGCCCAAGAACACCCCCAAAACATCCCAACAAGCATGCAAACGCTCACACGCCCATTATGCGACCCCTCCCCCTCTACCTCACCCCACACACACCCTCCCTCCTTCCCCAGACCCCTTCCCGATCTTCCTCACCCCACAACCCTTTCGACGTCACCCCTCTCCCCTCACCCCTCCCAACACACGCTCCCTCTTCTCTTCCCTCGCCCCACAGCTCCATAAACAATAAAAACACGCCAGTAAAGAGCGGGGAGGGAAGGAAAAACGCCATCCATCCTGTCTGTCTGTTTGCCAACCGTGTCTGTTTGTCTGGCTGTCTCCCACTGTGTCTGGACGTCTGTTTACTTGTGGCCATGTGTGTGTGTGCGTACGTGTGTGTATGTGTTATCAAGGTCAACAAAGTAAGGTCACTGGGGGGGTCAAAAGGTCGAAAGTCACGGTCAATGAGGTCCAAATGACGTGACTCAATAACTATGGCAATATCTGACCCTCCTCCTCTTCTTCCTCTTCCTCCTCCTCCTCTTCCTCCTCCTCCCAAACATTCCCATCGAGCTTCAGAACCCAAGACAAAGACAAAAAACTAACGAGAGAGAGAGAGAGAGAGAGAGAGAGAGAGAGAGAGAGAGAGAGAGAGAGAGAGAGAGAGAGAGAGAGAGAGAGAGAGAGAGAGAGAGAGAGAGAGAGAGAGAGAGATGAAAGGAAATGAGAATAAACAGGCAGAGAATGATTGAAATAAGAAGAGAGAGAGAGAGAGAGAGAGAGAGAGAGAATGAAAACCTTCCAGACTGCCAGCTTTAAGACGCAACACTCAACAGGAAGGAAGCACAGAGCAACAACACAACTGCGTGGGACGAGAGAAAAGAAAAAATATCGAATCAAATAAAAACAAACGAGAAAAAAATAGTCCATTCACTGAGTACGATAATTTTTTTTCTTCTTGTTTGTTGCTGCAGGTAAGATTCAAAACAGGTAATAAGCTTTCATATTTTTCTCTTTATTGGTTGTTCTTGGTTTTTATATATATAGTATTTGGGGTTTGGCTTCAGTGGTCGAGTTAATAGATGAGGAAAGAAAGGGAAAGTTGTGTTTTAGAAAGTATACAGGTAGGAAACGTTATATAATAGAGGGAATTAAAAATGAAAGTTGTTAAGAGGTATCCAAGTAAGAAGAGTTATGTATTAGAGGAAAGAAAGGGAAAGTTGTGTGTTGGGAAATATACAGGTAGGAAAAGTTATATATTAGAGGGAATTAAAAATGAAAGTTGTGATTTAAGAAGTATCCAAGTAAAAAGAGTTATGTATTAGAGGAAAGAAAGGGAAAGTTGTGTGTTAGAAAGTATACAGGAAGGAAAAGTTATATATTAAAGGGAATAAAAAAGGAAAGTTGTGGTTTAAGAAATATACAAGTAAGAACAGTTATGTATTAGAGGAAAGAAAGGGAAAGTTGTGTTAGAAAGTATACAGACAGGAAGATCAACTCAGGTGCGTCGTTAATCCACCCGTCGCAGAGAACGTCACACTACAACGCGTCATTACGTCACTTAGGGTCATTCATAAACGTACCTTCCTCTCATTACGACTGTTTTCCAGGGCCACTGAGATGATTAACCGTGTTCCCACTGGTTATACTTTTAAAACGTATCTTGCTTCCATTATTTTCCAAGGGCACAGTAGTGATTAACCGGGTTCCAATAGGTCATACTTTTTAAGCGTATCTTGCTGCCATTACGAGTGTTTTTGAAAGCCACATGCAAAGATGATTAATAGGGTTTGTATAAGTGTTTTTCCCCGTTCAAGGTGTAGATGTGTAAAACTATCACTGGGATTACAAAGCAGTCAATGAAAATCCCAGCAACTTCTACGAGAGGCTTTTCTAACAGGCGAAGTGAGGCGCCGATACGTTTAGGAATACGTGTATTTTGCTTGTCGTTGTCATAGTTCTGCACTGATGACGTCATGCATCACTTCTATGACGCAACACAGGACTGGATTCGATACTGTTGTTGTTGTTGTTTCTGGTGTCATGATTCACTTTTCGTTCAACACTAACAAACAGAGACTAGGAAAACTCTCTCTCTCTCTCTCTCTCTCTCTCTCTCTCTCTCTCTCTCTCTCTCTCTCTCTCTCTCTCTCTCTCTCATGAAGTTCAGAGTTTTACAATCTTTCTTTACGTTTGGATGCGTCATGGGAAAAGTTTGCGGTCCGTCACACACACATACACACACATACACACGCACACACAAACACACACAATGGCAGTCAGTCAGTCAAAACCAAAGCGGAACGTCACTCGAGAGAGAGAGAGAGAGAGAGAGAGAGAGAGGGGCGGGGGCGTTAGGCCGGAAAGACGTGGTGGGAGTGGGAGATGCGGATGTGCCGCTTGACGTTGCCCCGCATGACGGAGTTGTAGTGGCAGCTGGGGTAGGGGCAGGTGAAGGGGCGCTCCTCCACGTGGTTGAGGGAGTGCATGGCCAGCATGACGGGCAGCGGGAAGGAGTCGCGACACTTGGTGCACGTGTGGGGACCCGCCGGCGCGCCCTCCCCCGCGGCGGCCGTGGGGAGCAAAGTGGGGGAGTGCGAGGGCCCCGGGGTGGACGCGGGGCGGGGCTGCCTGGACGGGGCCCCCTCCACCCAGGAGACGCTGAGGGCAGGGGTGGCGGCGCTGCCTAACAGTGGGTTCAGTTTTAGGAGGGCGGGGGGGCTGAGGTGGGAGGCCTGCAGCCTGCCGAGGGCGCCACTTATCCAGTGTTTGAAGGAGGCCAGGTGGTGGTGGTGGTGGGCGGCCGCCTCCTGCAACAGGGAAATGCCCGTGTGAGCGGCGAGGTGAGCACCGCCTCCTGCCTGCCTCCTGCCTCCCCCACTCCCGCATGCCGCCGTGCCTCACATGCACGCCCGCCTCCCACGCCTCAGGCCGCCGCGGCGCGCCAACACATCACACACTGGGAGACGGAAACTCGGCTCTTAGGTAAAATATTTATTCGGCTAATATGGCAGACTTTGTTCATACATAAAGACTAATACTCAGAGATCACAAGGTGGTGCCCCCTCCCGCCCCCCACCTCCCACCCCCAACACAGGTAACAGGCGAAGCGCTACTCTAGGGCAACTTCAGTAGTAAGCCTCCGAAGGGCGCGTGGCTGCGACGGCGTCTTGTGTGTGCCGCCTCCTGAGGACTGGTTGGTGGGGGTGTGGGGCTGAGGGGCGTGGGGCTCAGGATGGCTGGGGCGGGGGCGGGGGCGGGGGCGGCGGGGGGTGCGTGAGGACGGTGGCCTCCTGGTGGCGGGACATGTGTGACTTAAGGTTCCACTTGAGGGAGGTTCGGAAAGGGCAGAAGGGGCAGGCGAAGGGCTTCTCCCCCGTGTGTGTTCTCATGTGCTCGGTCAGCTTGGAGGGGAACGGGAACTCCCGCTTACAAATGTGACACCAGTGGCACCGCTTTGAGGCGCCGGCACCCCCGGGGGAGGAGAGCCCTGCCTGCGGGAAGCCGCTCGATGAATGGAAAGTTGCGGGAGGCGGCACCCCAGGGGGCCCCGACAGCCCTGAGGGAAGGGCCAGCAGGAGCATCTCCTCCAGCCCCGCCCCGCCATCGCCTTCACCGCCTCCCAACACCGCCTAGAAAACGAGAAACCGCGCGGTCACTGCCTGAGCCGCCCCGCCCACAGCCCGCCACACACACACACACACACACACGTGAGACATGGACAAGCCACATATCAAAGGTACAAAAGTCATCCTGGCGTTACTGTACCCCCTCCCACACCCACACAGCCGCCGCTCTCTCTCTCTCTCTCTCTCTCTCTCTCTCTCTCTCTCTCTCTCTCTCGCACACACACACACACACACACACGCGTACACACACACACTAACACACTGATAGACATGTGTAGCATGATTAGAAAAGCACTAAACAAAATAGATAAATGAAGCTCTTTGGACTTTCGACTGAAAATGAGACATCCCAAGGCCAAGTGACTCCGGGCCGGCTCCTCCCCGCCCCGCCCCGCCCCAAGCAATGCCACTGCTGCCCGTGGTCCTGCCCCAGCCACCCTCACCACCCTCCAGTCCCGACGGTGCCTCCTTCAAACAAACGGTGCTCACAAACCTGACTAGTCACCGTGTGTGTGTGTGTGTGTGTGTGTGTGTGTACATGGGGGATGGGGGGGAGGGGAGGTGCAAGCATGAGGGTTCCTATATGGCGGGCGAGTTGTGCCTGTTGATGATGTGGCTGTTGAGGTTGCCCTTCTGCGTGGCGCGAAAGTCGCAGTGCGGACACTTGAAGGGCTTCTCCCCGGTGTGCGCGCGGATGTGGCGGCGCAGGAAGGCGGGCGCCACGAAGTTCTTGCCGCAGTAGCCGCACATGTAGTCCCCGGCGGTGTTACGGTGCATCATGCCCTGCGGGAGATGCCTCGGTGCCTGGGGCTGCTGCTGAGGCGGGGGCTGCTGGGGCTGTTGATGCTGCTGTGGCTGCTGTTGCTGATGTTGTTGTTGATGTTGCTGGTGTGTTTGTTCTTGCTGTTGTTGTTGTTGTTGCTGCTGCTGCTGCTGTTGTGATTGCACTGTCCCGCAGGGCGCCATGGGCATGCGGGGCTGCCTGGAGGTTGTTGAGGGCAAAGGTAGCGGCATCTGGGGGGCGGCGGGCAGAGGGAGCGCGGCGCCGGAGGGTTGGGACAAGGTCGAGTCCTCCCCCAGAGCCCACGAGCACTCCAGCCACTCCACGCCGCCCTAGAACGAGAGAGAAAGGCCACATGAGCACTGCTTCGTGTCCGTGGTGCCCTCTCTCAGGAGGCCGCGGCTACCTCCGGCCTCTCAAGCCTTTGGTCCCTCGCGCCCCCCGTCACGGACCACCGACCCACGACCCAACGCGACAACCGGCGGACGAGGCACACTGGCGGGCGAAGACACTGCTGGCAACGAAGACACGGAGCCGAGGGCGAGGCGGTGCGAGCTCATCTGTGCGTCATGGGGGCAGTGAGCGCCTGGGAGTCACAGCCAGGGTGCTTTAGGAGGATATGCGCCTTCAGGTTCTCCTTCAGGCTGGAGGAATGGGCGCACACGGGGCACCGGAAGGGTTTCTCGCCCGTGTGTGTGCGGACATGGCGGTCCCGGTGCGAGGGCCGGTCAAAGGGCTTCCCGCAAAAGGGGCAGAGGTAAGTGGGCCCGGTTCTCGCCCCCATCTGGTGGTGTTGAGGATGTTGGGGGTAGGTTGAGGTGGTGGAGTGGTGGTGGTGATGGTGGTGCTGCTGGTGGTGGAGGGTGTGCTGGGGGTGCAGTGGGGGTAAGGACGCCAGCACCTGCCCCTCGTGTTCCCTCGCAGAGCCCTCCAGCACTAGGGACGCGACCGCCTAGAAGAGAAACGCTATTCAGGAGCGGCACGCATCCCCCTTCCTTCCTTCCTGACTCCCTCTTTCTCTCAGGCTTTGAAGGCGAAGGACATGACAGCTTCAAGTCTTTCCTCGCCATCACCCTCTCCTCAGCTTCCTCTTTCTCTTCATTTCCCTATAGAGACGACCCACCCACGTGTCTTCCTCCTCCTCCTCCTCCTCCTCCTCTTCCTCCAGAGACGATCTAATGCATTCATCTTGTCCTCGCCGTAACCTTCCTGCCTCTTCACGATTCAACAGATCAACCCCAACAAGCAAGTCTTCCACCTCATAAACGATCCACCCCTGTTCCTAATCCTCCTGCTCCTCTCAAAAGCGTGCTCTAACCCAAAACAAAAGAGAAGCGCCCAAACATCAACCCTCCACCGCATATTGCCACACGCGTTCGCTGCTTTCTTCCTCTCCCCCGGCCACACCACAGACCACCGAGGGAAGAGCTGAAGGATAGCAGGGGAGAGGACGGTGATCGAGTATAAAGGAGAGGTGGCGAGAAAACTGATAGACAGGAGGGGAAGAAAAGAAGCATAAAGAAGGGAGGGGAAGAGGGAAGCTCACACAGAAGGGGAAAGAAAGGAGGATGAGGAAGGGAAGAGTTGTCGGGCGGAAAGGTGGTATGATGGACAGAGGAGGAGGAGGAAGGGATGAAAAGTTGAAGGGGACAGAAAGGAGGAAGATAGGTGGGAGAGTTGACATAGGAGAGGGAAGAAATGAGACTGTGGAAGTGCCCAGAGAGGACCTGCCCTCCCCTTCACAACCGACTGATAGCAAAAAAAATAAAAAAAATAAATAAATAAAAAAGTGCAAGTCGAGCCTTCGTCCATGAGGCAATGAGATTTACAGCCACATTCCAAGCTCTCCCTCACTAAGATATATCGGTCATTCTATCACCAACCACAGCTTCACCATCACAGCTTCACTATCCCTATTCCTATCATTATTTAAAGCTTCACCATCAGACCTTCCCTTCCTACATCACTATCGTAAACAAATACATCACCATCATTAAAAAAAAAAGCTTCACTATCATTAAGAAAAGCTCAACTATATCACTATCAGTCATACCAACTCAAGGCCAAGCAACTTCTTAACTATTTATTCCCTTGTTGAAATCCACATACTTGACAACCCATTCCTTTCCGCCTTGGCCAATTCGTACCCTATGTATTACTATAGATCACCCACAGCCGCCTCTCTCTTCTCATTTCCCTATAGACGACCCAACCCTGTGTCTTCCTTCTCCTGACCTCCTCAAGAGACGATCTAATTCATTCATCTCATCCTCGTAATCTTCCAGCCGTGAAAGTGGTTTATATAACACTCATATCAGTCTGGTGTATTGATAATGTTACATCTGACATCTCCAGGGCAAGGCTTAAGGAGAGAGAGCTTGTAATGTGGACGCTACTTTTAAACACCGATGTCGATTTCACTGTGTATTCCAACAGATAAGGTGCAGATCTTTCCCCTGGTTACCTTATGTTGCTACTTCACGGCTGCCAACGTTACTGACGCCCATGAACAACACGTCAATAACCTAGTCAACATTGGCAGATTCTTTTGATCACCAGCATAGAGAAATAAACAAGCAAACAAATCAGTGAACAACTAAAATATTATCATGAAAATAAATATATATACGTTGAGAAAATAAATCATAATGCGTCCAAAACGGAGAGAAGGTGCAGTGGTCTGAGCAGGAAACGACAGGGTAAATACATTCAGATTTATTTATGTATTCTTGGCACATGTACAAAAATATATATACAGACATGATGAGTCGAGACACCTGGACGCGGCCCCCAATCCACTTACGAGAGGACAGGTAGATAGATAGATAGATAAATATAGTCAGATAGATAGATAAAGGTGACTATTTGCATCTCTCTCTCTAACTATGAGAAAAAATAAACTAGAAAAGCAATAAAAGAAGAAATATAAGAGAGAGAGAGAGAGAGAGAGAGAGAGAGAGAGAGAGAGAGAGAGAGAGAGAGAGAGAGAGAGAGAGAGAGAGAGAGAGAGAGAGAGAGAGAGAGAGAAATTTAACTAGAAAAGCAAGAAAAGAATGAATAAAGGAGAGAGAGAGAGAGAGAGAGAGAGAGAGAGAGAGAGAGAGAGAGAGAGAGAGAGAGAGAGAGAATTTAAACTAGAAAGGCAAGAAAAGAATGAATAAAGGAGAGAAATGGAGAGAGAGAGAGAGAGAGAGAGAGAGAGAGAGAGAGAGAGAGAGAGAGAGAGAGAGAGAGAGAGAGAGCAGCCATTCTTCTTGTAGCTATACGTAATAATATAAGGTACGTGCATGAATAGTATAATCTTTTTTAAGTAATTTGATTGTTCTTGTGATTGGTTGATGCTTGTTTCCACTTTCCTTCTTTTTACAGGGACTTAAGACTTAATGACTTAGCACCAAAAATATGCATGTCTGACCCCACCAACATCACGCGACACATCACATAACATCACACATTCTTTTCACATGGCATGTTTTTTTCCTTTAATCCTCGTCTTCAATAGTTTTTTTTGTTTTTTATTCCATTTAAACTTTATTTTTGCCATTTTCTTTCATTGTTTTGTTTGTTTTCTCCGTTCGTTCTCATTTTGTTTTGGTTTTGTGACTTCCCGTATTAATCTCTTTTTTTTCATCTTTATTCTCCCCCATTTTGTCTTTTCCATGTCTGGCAAGTCTCCTCTTTTCCATGGTACGCCTTTACTTTCTCCTCCCCAGTTTGCGTTTCCTCTTCCTTTAGGTTCACGCTCTCCCTTATCACCGTGCCTTGTTGTCTTCCTTCCCCTTTCATCCTGCCCGACAAGACTTGACTAGACGGATCGGCGCGCCAACAAGTAACACACAAGAGCTGCTCAGGACAGCGCCGGGGCGTGCAAGGCGCGGGCCTGGTGCTTTCTGAGGATGTGCCTCTTGAGATTGGTCCTCTGCGCGGCGCGGTACAGGCACACGGGGCACTGGTAAGGCTTCTCGCCCGTGTGTGTTCGCACGTGTTTGCGCCAATCGCCGGCGTAGAAGAAGGTTTTAGCGCACACCCGACACCCATAAAGAGTCCGGCCCAGATGGTCTTGAACTTTGTAGCGGAGAAAGGTGGTGTCGCCCGGTGGGGTGAGGCCACCATCCATTTCTACGCCTACCATGGGGGCTGCAGGCACACCCTATAAGGAGAAACAGAAAACATCCTCTCAATGTTCCCGCTCTCACTCCGGGTCTGCCTCCCTCCAGCCCCCGGCAGCCTCGGCCGCTGCTGCAGCCCGGCTGGAGCAGCGGCCGGCGAGGCGTGGCGAGGGCGGCTCTATCCGTTGTGGCCCGGCTCGAGGGAGGCCCTGTGCCGCCGCAGGACGTGGCCGCGCAGGTGCACCTTCTGCGTGGCTCGGTAGCTGCAGTAGGGGCACCGGTACGGCTTTTCCCCGGTGTGGGTCCTAATGTGCTTCCGCAAGTCGTTGGAAAACTGGAACACTTTGCCGCAGTGGTGACACACGCGACTCCTGCCCTTGGCGAGCGGCCCGCCATAGTCCCGGACGGCTGCGGCGCCGTTCACCGCCTCCCCCACCCAGGCGCCCGCCAGCCGCAGGGGGGCCACCAGGCTGTGGGCGGCGCGGGTCACGCGTATGTCCATCGCCAGGTCATAACAGCCTCGCTCCCCGCCCGAGCCCCCCGGGACGCCCCCCAACACGCTGCGGCCAGCGGCAGACGCTGACAAACGTGACCCTTCCTCGACGGCGGCTTGCAGGGAGGCCACCCGCTGGAGGTGTTGGAGGTGAGTGTGAGCAGAGGGAGGAGGAGGAAGGAGCGGAGGTGAGCGGTCAGGCATGAGCTCCGACCCTGTGGCCTATAAAGAAAGAAACAAATCTCAGTTGTGGTGGCCTCTCCTGGCAGGTCCGCGCCGCGCCGCGCCGCCACACACACACCCAGACACAGCCACCCAGCCAGCCCGGCGTCGCCACCCTCACACAGTTCAGCTTTCAGCTGTGCTCAACCCTACGGTCAGAAGAGCGCGCCGCCCTTGTCCTGGGGCGGGCCGGCACACACAGCCTTGTGCACGGCCACCATGTGGGCCTTGAGGTGGGAGCGCTGGTTGGCGCGGTACCAACACTTAGGGCACGCGTACGGCCGCTCGCCCGTGTGGATGCGGATGTGGGTGGTCAGGTTGAACTTTTTAATGAAACTCTTGCCACAATACGTGCACGTGTGTCCCCGCGGGTCAGAGAGAGCGTGAGGCGCAAAGGCTTGTCCCGGGGGCATGGCATCGAGGGCCAGCGCGTGGTCCGGGGCGAGGACGGCCCCCTCGTGGGGGTACTCAAGCAAGGGTCCGCCGATGGCGACTTCACCCCCTGAGAGTCTTTCTTTGGCCGGCCATCCCTAGAAGAGAAGAGAGAGTTGGTCTTAGCCGAGCTGCTGCCACCCTGGCGGCAGCTGCACGCCCCGCCGCCGCAGCCGCTGCCGCCCCGCACCCTAACCCTTCCCCACAACAGCCATCCTCAGCCCCACCCGCTACACACCCCACCCCTACACACCCTCACGTCCGCCCACTCAGCCCGTGCGCCCCTCAGAAGAGCTTCCTGGGCGGGCCGTGGGCGGGCGCGGCGTCCACCTTGTGCACGAGGTAGAGGTGCTTCTTGAGGTGCGTGGACTGGTTGCCGCGGTACGGGCACAGGTGGCACACGTACGGCTTCTCGCCCGTGTGTATCCGCATGTGCCGCGTGAGGTCACTTTTCTGCATGAAGGTCTTGTAGCAGATACAGCAGCGCGGGACGAGCCTCAGCCCCTGACCCTCCTCGGCGGGCACGAACCTCGGCTCTCGCGGCAGGCCCTGGGGCACACCCGGGGGCACGCCCTGGGGCAGCGCGGCGAGGCCGCCCCCGGGGAAGAGGTCGCGGGAAGCCCACACCGGGGACGCCGCCTACAAGAGGGGAAACGCACCGTTACTGCCACGTCCACTGAAGCTCTGAGGCTCGCCCCCACCCCCGCTGCCTGCCGCCCCGGCCCCGGGGGGCCTGGCCTTAGGACAGGGCAAGGCATGGCAAGGTGATTCCTCCTGCTGGGGATGACGGGGGCAGCGCCGCCATCAGCAGGACACACACACACACACACACACACACACACACACACACACACACCTAATATGAGTGGGGGAAAGGGGCAACAGGACCCCCTCTTCCTCCGCCCCAGCATGCCGAGGCGGGGCTTCAGGTTTGGGTGAGCACGTGAGACTCATGTATGGACAGCAAGCAGCTCAGGAACACATAATAGTGAATCTTAAACACGAACACAAAATGGAAGGGAGAATTGAGCAAAACAAAGCCTTTTCGCTGTACATTATTTTATAGCGTTCCCAAAAAATAGCTTTATAAATCATCAGCATATAATTAAATTTCCCAAACATACACAAGGAAAATAGAAGACTTTGCTTGAACATAAATAGTAGTAATATTTATTCTCTGACTCACAACCTCATCTTTGACACCCTAAATGACTTAATAAAATAAAACTATAAAAAATATATATATCTCTGACTGAGTCACCGGATAAGACTGACTGATGAAGCTACCTCTCTCTCTCTCTCTCTCTCTCTCTCTCTCTCTCTCTCTCTCTCTCTCTCTCTCTCTCTCGCTCTCTAGCATTACCAAAGTATAACAGGATAATTAAAAACATGTCATGGCATAGATATCACAGAACTCTCTCTCTCTCTCTCTCTCTCTCTCTCTGACTGATTACCTGACTGGAAGATAAATCACACAAACACACACAATTAAAAAATCTCTCTCTCTCTCTCTCTCTCTCTCTCTCTCTCTCTCTCTCTCTCTCTCTCTCTCTCTGCCTGTCCCTCAGTATCTGGCGTATCTCCGGTCGAAGGGCACGCCGTGGACGTCCCTGAGGTGTATCTTGAGGTTGTACTTGCGCGCGGTGCGGTGGGAGCAGAACTGACACGGAAACGGTTTCTCTCCCGTGTGTGTCATGAGGTGCCGCTGTAACTGGGTGTTCGAGCCACAAGTCACGGTGCACAGGTGACATCGGAACGCATCGGCACCCGCACCCGCACCTGCCACTCCACATCCTCCTCCACCGGTGCCCCCCAGCCACCCTAACTCCACCACGCCGCCCTCATCCTACGAATAACAAGGAGAACAGAGTCTCAGTCCGCTGATGTGAGATGGTTTGCTGGATTGACTGATCGGCTCATGTAGTTTGCTATGTCTACGGTTATAAGGGGATAGGCTTAGGGGTATACTACAGGTCTGTCTGTCTCTCTCTCTCTCTCTCTCTCTCTCTCTCTCTCTCTCTCTCTCTCTCTCTCTCTCTCTCTCTCTCTCTCTCACACACACACACACACACACACATACACAAAGAATCTCTCTCTCTCTCTCTCTCTCTCTCTCTCTCTCTCTCTCTCTCTCTCTCTCTCTCTCTCTCTCTCAAGGAAAATATACAACTACTATTTTTGTGGATCAGTATTATTTCCCTCGCTCCTTTTTTACCTTCCCTTCCCCTCCCTTTCCTCCTTTCTCACCCTCCCCTCCATTCCTCCCTCCCATACGTTTCAGGTGAGCAAAGGTTAAGCTAATGACCTTTGCACTTCTATGCCCACACCTGGTGACATAAAGATCAATAGGAAATAACTCACCAAATACGGTAATAATAAAAACAGTGACGACCATGCGAGTATAGATGACGTCAACGATTCAACCTTTACATGAACCAGGAATTGAATGGAATAGGATCGAAAATTATGTCAGAGAGAACGAGAGGATTGTAACACATATACGGAGATCGGTATTTAAAGGGAATCAACTCTATGGGACTCTTCTATCTGCCTTCCACCTCCCATAAGCCAGATACTTCTCCCCTTCCTCCTCCTCCTCTTCCGATAGCTATCCTTCCTCTTCCTTTCCCTTCTTGTTTCTCCACCTTTTTCTACCTCCTCCTCCCCTTCTTCTTCATAAGCTACATACTTCCCCCCTTCCTCCTCCTCCTCTTCCTCTTCATTTCCCTTCTTATTTCTCCACCTTTTCCTAACTCCTCTTCTATTCTCAAACTCCTCTTCATCTACCCTCTAACATCGTATCTCTATCCCTTCTTCTTCCCCGTTTACCTCAAAATCCTCTTCATCTATCCTCTAACATCGCCTCCTATCTCCATCCCTTCTTCTCCGTTTACCTCAAAATCTTCTTTCTTTCCTCTAATTTTTCTTCTTTCTATCTCTTCTTCTTCTTCCCTCTACTAGCTATCTCTTCTTCCTACCATCCCCTCCTCCTCCTCCTTCTTTATCTACTCTCTCTTCCTCTCTCAACCTCTATCTTCATGTCGCCTCTCTCTCCCCTCTACCCCCACCTCCTCATCCTCCCTTACTGCTATCCACCCCCTTCAGGTCCTCCTCCCTTTCTCAAATCCCTCTCCCATTATATAGCAGGAGCCTCTCGGGTGATGGTGGTGGTGGTAGTGGTGGTGGTGGTGGTGGTGGTGGTGATGTAAAATTAATCCTCGTGTCAGTGAGAGCAAAGCCAGTCGATCTGTTAGCTGTGTTTCCGCCCTGACGCGTTATCATTTATTAGATAAGCCGCCCTCTCTCTCTCTCTCTCTCTCTCTCTCTCTCTCTCTCTCTCTCTCTCTCTCTCTCTCAAGCACAATACATAAAGAAGTGTTTCGGTGACCACAGGAAAGAAAAAAAGGGAGGAAAATACTTGAATAAAAAAGGGAATGAGGAGAGAAGAAATAAAGTTGGAATGAGAAAAGAAGAAATAAAGTTGGAATGAGAAAAGAAATAAAGTTGGAGAGAAAGTCATAGAAAAATAAAGTTGGAAAAATAAAGTTGGAATAAAAATAAAGTTGGAAAAATAAAGTTGGAATGAGAAGAGAAGAAATAAAATTGAAATAAAGTTGAAATGAGAAGAGAAGAAATAAAGTTGAAATAAAGTTGAAATGAGAAGAGAAGAAATAAAGTTGGAGAAAGTCATAGAGAAAAATAAAGTTGCTATAAAAATAGTTGGAACAAAAATAAAGTTGGAAAAATAAAGTTGGAATGACAAGAGAAGCAATAAAGTTGGAGAGAGAAAGTCAGAGAGAAAAAAATGAGAAAATTGCAGAACAGAAAAAATATATGAGGAAACAGAGTGAATGAAGATTATGAATCCGCAGTAAAGGCAAAAAAATAAGTAAAACATACCATTTATAACTTCTATATGTATAAAAACGAAACTATAAAACGACTGTAAGCATTATATAAACATGAATCACCTACAATCTCTCTCTCTCTCTCTCTCTCTCTCTCTCTCTCTCTCTCTCTCTCTCTCTCTCTCTCTCTCTCTCTCTCTACACACACACACACACACACAAGGAACATAACATAACATCACAGCGGGGACCTTCAACACTGCTTCACATAGAGGGCAGCACTGTATTCATCGCCCCCTTGAGCCTCACTCGCTATACAGCTCCACATATAAACCTCAATGACTATACGTGTACAATGCCGCCCCCTATAGCAAAAGCAGTACTGACTTCCCCGATTCTTATAACCATATCACGAAGGAATTTGCATCGCGCACCTTCCGAACACCAGATCCTCCTTTTAAAGCGAAAATAATAGTATAAATAATAGCCATAAACTCCACATAAAGGTCACTGACTAAAGCGAAGCAGCATTGAGTCCCCCCTTTTATAACGAAATAATCACAATGGAACTTGCATCTTGCCCTTCCGAATACCAGATCCTCCTTTTAAAGCGATAATAATACAATAGTAGCCATCAGATCAGCTCCACATGAAGACCAATTATTAAAGTGTTGACCTTAAATAAAAGGAGCATTGAATCCTCCTCTTTTTATAACTAAAGAAATCACAATGGAACTTGCATCGCGCCCTTACGAACACCAGATCCTCCTTTTAAAGCGAAAATAGTATTAGAAATAGTAGCCATAAACTCCACATAAAGGTCATTGACTAAAGCGAAGCAGCATCGAGTTTCCCCCTTTTTTATAACTAAGAAATCACAATGGAACTTGCATCGCGCCCTTACGAACACCAGATCCTCCTTTTAAAGCGAAATTAATGATACGAAATAGTAGCAATCACGTCCCCCAGCAATAACATAACTTACGTACGTGCAGAAAATCACCAAAGTCTAACAAAACACTATTTACATCAGTCATGCCTTTAACAGCAAAATCAATAGAGAAACAATATATATAACTCCATCCGTGAGAACTTCCAGGCGTAGATGTAAATAAATTCACGAGTATTATTCAATCCCGCCCTTAATATAACACATGACCATTCACTCACTCACTCCTTAAAGCAAAATTGATCATGGAAATAGCAATCATGTTCTCTTTCGGTCAGACTACTGTTGTAAAAGGAAGGAAAACCAGGAAGGGGTAGAAATCACACCTTTGATAGAACACCTAGCCACTCACTCAAGCCTCTTAAAGCAAAATTGATCATGGAATAGCAATCATATTCTCTATCACGCCTCTAAAAGCAAAACTGATCATGGAAATAGCAATCATGTTTTCTATTCGTCAGACTATTGTTATGAATGGAAGGAAAATCAGGAAGGGGTAGAAATCACACCCTTGAGAACGCCAGCCATGTCTTTAGAAGTGAGAAATGACATCCACTCCCTTTAGATAAGAAACACGATGATATTTTATACTGAGAAGGTAATACTAACTTTTCTTTTGTATAATACGTATTGAAATTCATGAGTGAGTTGTACGAATTGGATACCCAGAAGCAAGTCATTTTTCCTTTGTTCATTCCGTACTTGATTCAAACATTTATCTCCATTCATTTCGTCCTTGTGCCACAGTTTTCTTCTTTCATTCAGTTCGTCCTTGCTTCAGTTTTCTTCTCAAACGTGTTCATGACCGAGTTGTATTGAATTCTCAAAGTCTATTATCACACTTCCGCCTTGAACTTTTTCGTTTTTCATTTTCTTATTTATGTTTTCACGCCCTGATTCTCCCATTTGTGTTCCGTTCACAGCCCAGCGGTCACCCAGCGGGGCCAAAGGCATTGCAACGCGTTCAGCCACCCTAAACTTCCCACAGCCTGACTCACGCCCTCCTCCCTTACACAATACCGTGAAAGCACCAGGAGTCGCCTTACACACAGCTCAATGTCTAAGACTCTAAGCAATAAATGGTGTACGTTATTTAAACTTCCTCACAGCCAATAATCAAT
>NC_066561.1:9890715-9900715 GCF_024679095.1 Eriocheir sinensis | reverse complement strand
TTAAAGACAAAAGTGTCCTTGTGTGTCCCAGGAAACTACGACTTCTAAAGCTCTTTGTATTCCTTTTAAATAAAGTAATAAACCATCCTTCTCTCTACCAGCCAAACAAGAATTAAGTAGAATGTGTGCTGGACATTGCATCTTTCTATCTACCCTTTCTTCACATCGTCATCACAACTCTGCTTTCCCCATTGGAAGGGCTGAGGACATCTAAGCTTATGTGTCTAGCCCTGCCATCAATCCTAATATGAATCCTAATGCAAATCAATGCTGGCATTTTTTATCATTTCTTTCATTCCAGAGTTCAGACAATTGTCGGTAGTTTCGGCCTCTTTGAGTGACTAATTCAGCTCAGCCTTGGTACCTATGCGTCTATCTGTCAACTCACAATGATATATAATAGATAGTTTTGGCCACAAGATCCCATTTTCATATCACAACAGGACTGACGCTAGACTCCTTTTACCCTACGAGAACTCAAAGACTCTTGTGTATTGTGAATCAAACTCATCTTTCTGGGTTTTGGACATCACCCAAGATTTGCCTGCATGAACCTGCTTGCTTGTTGTATGCCCATATTAAAGTAAGACAACTAACTCTGGCAAGTGGTTCTGTTTTACAACCAACAGATATTAAGAATTGTACAAGTCAGTAAGTTATCATATCACCCTTACCCCTCTCTTGACTTTTTGTGTTTTCTTTCTAAAACTTCTTAAATTAAAGTACTCCACTAGAACTACACACACACACACACACACACACACACACACTTATCAAGTTCACCTTAATTCACTGCTACCAATCTAATAGACTCCATACATCACAAGACTGAATATTGACAGGTAAGCTGATTAAGCAAGTATTCTAACACAGCCCCAAGTCGCCCCTGTACCCTCCCCCCGGCATGGCCCACAAAGGTCTAAGGTTTTATCCCTGTAATATTGGTATAGTTGTATGGCACCTCACTGTCTTTCTTCATACTGGTTACAGTGCGTAGGAAGACCTCCATCTCTACTCAGTACTCTCAGTGTTTACGCACGAAACTGTGGACTGAACGCCGCTTTACAGCTCTTGACGGAATTCATCACTATTGTCAGATCAAGGTAACTTTGTCATGTCTTTTCTTCTTTCTGACAGCAGGACCATCAACATGGGAAGTGTTGGCTACGTCTAAAAGGGCAGGATGATATCCATGTGTATGTGGCGCATGTGTGCCTTCAGGTTCCCCTTGGTGGCTGATCGGTGGGGGCAGTAGGGGCACTTGAAGGGCTTCTCCCCGGTGTGAGTGCGTACATGTCGCTCCATGTCCAGCTTGCTCCTAAAGCCTTTGGGACACAAGGGGCAGAAGAAGCGTATGGGGGGCCGCATACCCTGCTGCATCCCGGGAGGTGCCAGCATGGAGGTATCCAGCTCTAGGGGCAATGATGATGACTGGCTCAGACTGCAGGCCATCCCTGAGCTGTTTACTGGGAGGACCTGAGACAGGGCGTTTGCGGCAGTTTGCTCGAGTAGTTCCTCTGAGCATCGGTTGGTGCCCTCCAGTATCTCCAGCAGCTGCCCACACACCATGCCTGGTGGTCCCTACAGAAGAGAACAAAGCTAGTCACTCTCGTGTCTCCCTCTAGCTGATGCTGCAACAAAGGTCTCTGAAATCTTGCAAGGACACGAGGTGGTGGCGAGTCTCTATGGCGGTGGCGAGTCTTTGTGTTGGTGGTATTCATCAAGCATTATTCTCTTTGGTTATATCGGGAAGTCCTTCTCATTGTGGACGTTCTTGATGTGAGCCTTCATGTTGCCCTTCTGGGCCATGGCGCGGTCACAGTAAGGGCACTGAAAGGGCTTCTCGCCCGTGTGGGTCCGCATGTGCCGACTCAAGTCTGCTTGGCTGCGGAAATTCTTGAGACACATGATGCACTGCTTCTTCAAAATGACAAGCTTCAGGCTCCTCCCATCATCTTCCACATACCACTTGGGCCCATCATCCTGCAGAGAAAACCGCAGTCTCAGCACCACTCATCATCGAAGGCTTAGCGTCAGGTCTTGAAAAGTTACCAGTCTATAGTGTTTGCACACCCATGGTGACATGCTTTCCTTAGACTCGTGTTTGATGCTTTTGGGCAAGGCTAAAACAAACAATGCATTGGACATTCTTGCAAAACAATGACCCAACAATAAGAGTAAATATCTCGGTCTTTGCATCAAGGCCCAACGGAGATATCACTGCAGCGACGATAGGCAGCCCGCAAACTACCGCGTCTATGCACACAAAATCCCGCCTCTTACCACCTTCCTTCCCTTTACCAACGGCTGCAGCAGATTCCCTTAAACCAACTCAGGCAACACTGACCTCCCATTCCACCCAACAGCTCCCAAAAAGAAGCATCAGCAATAAGATCAGAACAAGTGAGTAACCATCACTCGGAATCATTTCATATCCCAGCGGAGCTCATGAACACCACCAGTACGTCTCATTTCTTACAGGGGATTGTTTCTCACACCTTAAGGTTGAGCAAATGTTCGTAGTAGAGCTGGTGACATAATATATGACGGTAGGGAGAGTTACTACAGTGTAAACAACAGAGAGCCGCCACCCATAGGTGTCCACAGAGGGACCACAGGACAGACCAGACGGGAAGCACCCCACACCACACTTGCACCGCACCTGACAGTCTGTTGGGTCACCTCACACATGACCAACCAGTCTTACATTTTTTTTATCATGTCACTATTTATATGTGAATACCAAAATAAAGAGATAGGAATCAGTGAAGTGAAATCCTATCAAACAACTTCCATCGGTTGTCCTTTGTCAGGTAGACTGAATAAACTGAGTCAATTTTCAACTCCAGATAACAAAAGGAAATTATTGAAGTGTAAGGTATGCATCATGTGGACTGCAATGAGGATACAAATTATCTATACATGTGTGCAAATTCTTTATCATGTGACACACTTCTGAAAACTTAAGATGACACAACAAACTGTCAAGCCCAGCACAAATAGCACCAAAGAAAAGATTCTAGATTAATGAGGAACATCACGGCCAGCACCACCCACTCACTCGCTCGCTCGCTCACTTTGTATTAGTCGCCAATGGGCCGTCAAGAGCTGGAGTAGTGAGTGGTGCCAGCGGTCACCCTCCACCAAGTATATGAATGAAATAGGAAAACTAGCAAGACTCCTTATAACACAATGATGAAATATTATCCAAAACACACATGAATGACTGATAGTTTTGTTAGGCTCAATTGACAAGTTATAAGGAGACATTACTTGAAAATAGGAATACAACCCATGGGAAGAAGCAAGGACTGTCACATATTGACCGAAAACAAGACTCTAAGTGATATACTCTTGCAATGCTATTAAACTGATCTTAAGTGAAGGTCATACACACCAGGGGCACGAACCTTGCTCCTTCCCTCTGAGGAAACAACAAACTGAGACAGCACCTCCCAGGCCAAGTCCACGCTCACAACAATGCCCATTACATAAGATGAATAAATAAATGGATGAATAAAAAGCAGTAAATTGTTTTCATAGACTAGAGAAAAGACCTCTGATTTCACCGCCCATCACCTCAAAATAAGAGCAGGCGTATGAATTTATATCACCTACCACTCAATTACTATCTGTGACCTGCCAAGAAAGTCACAATGCACAAATAAAAAATAATTACCCACCAAAATCAAAGAAGTAGGTCTCAAAACTACTCCCTAATCCCCTACTCCTTCCCTCCCACACTGGTCAGTCTACCTCCCCAAGTGTTGTGAGCCGAGGGCCTGACCCGGAGGTGCTCTCTTAGTAACACAAAGGTCCACACTCACCCCTTGAGGTTGCTGGCCGGATGGGAGGTCCCCTGCGAAGCCTTCGGGAGGGAAGCTGCTGGAGTCTCCCTCTTCCCATGGGTGATCCCCCTGCATGAGGAAAAAGTGGCTCATTTCAAAGTAATAAATGAATGAATGAATAAAAAAAAGTTGACTGATATACACGAAAGCTCTGGGTTCCCTCAACGTTACCTATCACCTTGCTAAGAGAACCTAAGCCAGCAAGGCTCTTAATATCCCAAAAGTGCCTTCTGACCCCCAACTACTTGAGGGAAAAGTCTGACACGTCTCAACAAAGGAAAACTAACACGAAACTACCCCCCAAAAATTAAATACTCTCATATCTAAGGACATAATGATAAGTTGAAATCCTGAATGAAGTGTCACATAAAATATCAAACTGAGAAAGTGTCAAAAAAAGTGTCTAAAAATCAAAACCTTAGGAGAGAGATCGACAAAGATGGACAGTCACACTCACCCCCTGTTGTAAGGAGGGACCCGCATAGGAGCCACTGCCGTAGTTCTCTGGGTCGTGTTCGGACTTGGAGACCTCGGAGCCATAGTCGCCGGTGTCACCCTCATTGATGGAGCCCCCCTCGTAGTTGTTGTCCCGCCTGTACCCGTCCTCTAGGTCATCCGCCTCCTCCATCTCCACCTTGACCATGGGCGGCGGGTCAATGGAGTCATGCGAGGAGTCCTGACCCTGACCCGTGGATGTGTGTTGTGGCCCGCCCGGTCCCGCCCCCGCCCCCGGCCCCGACGTGGACGAGTTTTTGACGGGGCTGGAGGCTGGCGGGGGCGAGACCGGCCGGAGGGTCTGTGAGGTGGAGGAGGAGGAGTCTTCGTGCCGTCTCCTCTTGGGCGGCGGGCTTTCTCTCCTGTCGTCTTGGAGGTGCTGCTTCTTGCTCTTGGTGGGGTCCTCGTCGGGCACTGCCAGGCCCTTGATACGGAGGCACTCGGCTGTCTTGAGGAGGGATGCGAGGTCGTTCTGGTTCACATTCACCTCCCCCAGGTACATATAGTCGAGTAGTGCGTCCATGTCCTGACTGCGCACATCTTTGAGCACTATAACGGGTGATTTGCATGGTGTCCGTTCAAATATTTCACTAAAGTATTCACTGCATGTGCTCATAACCAGTTTGTGCACTGGATAGAACTTGCCTTCCACCGCGATCGTGGCATCTGTGTAGTTGGCCTGCAGAGGGGAGGACAAAGAGCATAGCCTTAATGACCTAAAACATGAGAATGAAACAAGTAACTTTTCCTGTTCCTCATCCTCATCTGCTTAATATCAGATTTTCCCATAAGCTCTCCTGATGCTAACATATTTAAAACCTGATAAATTGGCCTGGTGGTATGGGACTCAGTGACCTATAAAAAAATAAGTGAGAAGTAATTCCCAATGAAGCTAACCTATTATTTAAGACTTCGATAGCTACCCAGGAACATATGAATACTAAACCATAAAATAAAATATCCAGGGAAGGTGCTATGAAATTTTATGATATATATTAAACAATGAAGTCCAACATTTAAAGGGTAGAGAGGAAAAAGTATCGATAAAACACAACCCACTCTATTGATATATAAGCATCTTTCAATAGTCAACCTAACATTTTTTTATGGAAACAATAATAACTTCTTGACACCCTTCAGCCAACAAAGCAATATATTAAGCAAGGAAGGCAAGGGAGGGAAATCAACAGAGCAGGAGAGAGGGGAGTGATAGCCAAATAAAGCAGATGATAAGGTGATGCAAGAATGTGCCAAATAAAGAACAAAACATACATGAGTACATCCTTTGTGCTGTAAGAAGGAAAAACAAGAGACTTTCATGAGAAGTACCCAACAGACTGGGGTAAAAGCCTGTCTCTTGTCACAGTCCATTCCTAGAGGCTGATATGTTTGGTTGAGGAATAAATACAACCCCACAGAAAGCAGTAGTAGTTAGTGGTGGTAGGAGAAGTAGTATTAGTAATAGTGGTGGTGGTAGTGGTAGTAGTAGTAGTAGTAGTAGTAGTAGTAGTAATAGCAGTAGTATCAGTAGTAGTAGTAGTAGTAGTAATAGCAGTAGTATAGTAGTAGTAGTAGTAGTAGTAGTAGTAATAGCAGTAGTATAGTAGTAGTAGTAGTAGTAGTAGTAGTAGTAGTAGTAGTAGTAGTAGTAACTTAGAAAATGTTGTATCCATGTATAACCATCCCACTGAGTTTGGCCCTGAAAAAAATTCTTCCCTGAACTTGACTTACTGGTTTTCTTTTCAGCATCAGCATTCCAGCGCAAAAAAATATCAAACCCAATGTAAAAAAAGTTAATCTTGACTAACATGATCAAAATAATCCATGACATTAGTTACAGTCAACTAGGAGAAAGTTTCATGATGGAAATTAAATGATTAGATGAAAATTGAGAGAGAGAGAGAGAGAGAGAGAGAGAGAGAGAGAGAGAGAGAGAGAGAGAGAGAAAATGGAGGAAGACAATGGAGGGAGGGGCTGAGGAGTGGTGGAGAGAGAGAGAGGAAGGAGGGAAGATTGCTGGAGGAGGAGGAGGGGAGAGGAGGAGGAGGAAGGAGCCGGGAGGAAATGGGTGGTAGGGGAGGAGAGAGTTGAGAGGCAAGGAGAGAGTTGGGAGGAAGGGAAGGAGGGAGGGAGTGGGGGAGGGAGGGAGGGAGAGCGGTAGAGAGAGCCGGGAGAGAGTTGGTAGGGAAGAGGAAGGAGAGAGCTGGATACCTCATTATCTTGTCAACCAAAGTATATTTAATGTATCCTCCCAGAGTACATCTTTCCCACTATTTTGCCTGTATTTTGTCCCTATGGAAGGAGAAAAAATGGGCAACAGGTTCATAATCTTGAGGCTTCTTTACCATCCAGCCAATTCCCTGGAAAAAGTTCCTATCCCAGCCAGATGACCCAGAAGAATTTCCTGAGCCTCAACACTATAATTTACACTATATATTTTAGACAGAAATATACCTTCACCAATGACAGAAAAGGGTGTAAAGAAGAGGATGTAAGGGATAAGGAAAAGCAGCTGATCTTCCTTATCTACAATGCATTCCTACATTATAAACTTTACAGATATAAATATGCTGAGAAATAAATATATCAAGTCAACTTAGTACAAGCAAGAAAATAATGTTATAAGAGGTGAAAGAACATCATTTATTACCTAACCTACACTAAAGTTTGATATAATTCAGTGATATGAAACTATGTGCATATTAGAATGAGTTAGAAATGCAAAATATTCTACAATGCACTCCTACAGCATACATCAGATACACAATGATATATATAATCATTATTAAACAGAAAACCATGTTAGCTCAGAGCAAGCAGTGAGGAAAAAAATAACAAAAAAACGCATACTTTACCTTCTCTCTTAGAACCCTGAGGATGTCGAAGAAGGTAGTTTTGTGGTTATTCCACTTTAGACTTAACAAACCGTCCTCCATAATGACATCTGTAAGCACCCCAAGAAAACAAACTTTAGTATAATGAGTCACACATTGAGTTCTTGAGTCTCTGCCTCATTACAATTTGAAACTTAATTTCCTGCATCAAACAAAAAGCAGCCCAACAGTCCCAGCTGACTACCTCACAACTTTCTCTTATATTATCCAAATACTGGTTATATTAAGGCTTCATAGCTGTCGTCTGGCCAGTCAAATTCCTTCAGTATTTCCTGGTCAGCAAGGATGGAGAAAAAGTACTCACATATATAGCCCCTTTCTCCATTCAGCCTATCAATATCAATCCAAGGCAATATCCAATTGTATTATTTTTTTAGTATGCTTTAAGTTACATAAATAAATTATATTACACACTAGTACTGATTATCTATGCCATACCTGTTCAAAGAGGCATTAGTCATCTTTACCTTACACTAACACTACTGCAAAAACTTATTATTTACCTAATATTCACCTCCAGCATCATCAACCTACTAATAAGGCACTGAGGGATAGCAGACACCACTAAAATATTACTTCAGCATTTATGTGGACTGAAAAAATAATCTAACAGAAAAGTAAAAAAAATTAAGTACGTATCTGAGGTTATAATCACACGCATATGTACCAGCCACTCAGGTGCAAAGAAAAGCTTATTTAACCTGTCAATTACCTGCAAGACTTAATCAAGCAAATCAGGTAAGCGAGACAACACCAAAGGAGCATAAAAAAATAAATAAGTACCTCAGAAAAGTAACAAAAGAAATTAAGTATCTTTGGTTATAATCACACGCGTATGTACCGGCCACTCAGGTGCAAAGAGGAGCTTATTTAACCTGTCAATTACCTGCAAGACTTAATCAAGCAAATCAGGTAAGCGAGACACCACCAAGGGAGCATAAAAAATAAGTACCTCAGGTTTGGCCGCTCTTCCAGGAATCCCGCAACACTCCACCGAGCACACGCAACACACACTCAACACACACAACACAAACCCAATGCCCACCCGTTCTGTCATGCACTAGGGAAGCTCTATAATGATGCTTTTCAAAGGTCAATGACCCACTTGCACGTGTCACTCATTCACAGAGGCAAGAAAACACTGCACCCATCCCTCACGCCTCCCGCCACCAGCTATCAAAGGGCAAGGCGCCGTGGTCCTTATCACAAGAATTCCTCCCTTTTCAGCAGCCCAGCACGGCCACTGAGGGAGAGTTCGTACGTTCGGAATGCGGGAGATCGCGAGGGCGAGTGAGAGAAAGAGGAGTGAGAGCGAGAGAGAGGCGGGGGAGGGGAAAGTGGGCCATGAGAGAGCGAGGCGGCACAGGTAGTAGTGAGTGGGCCAGCCATTTCCGTAAGAAGAACCTGCTCTCACACGGCTATTTCTCCCTGTCCACGCCCTGTCCCGCCCCTTACACCTGCCTGCACCACCGCCATGCATGCCCCCACGCCCTCATCACCAGTTACTCACCACCACCTTCCTGACAACACCGTGAAACACAAAAAACGCAGACATTAGCAAAGTTGGTCACTGAGACACGGACGCCATGATACAGGTCGCGGCCCACTTCCCGCTCTCACCCACCTCTCCCTCGCCCTCTCCCTGCCCCGCCGCCCTCCCACTCACGCACACGGAGCCAACACACACTCAACTCAACACCACGCAACACATATCCCTCCGTGCAACACTAGTAACAGAGAAAAACGCGTACCTTGACGTGGCTTTCTTCGGCTAGTCTTACCGCCTCGACCCTCCCAGCAGCATCCCTCGCCCTCCTCCCTCTCCTCATCTCTCTTCTCTCCCTCCCTCAGCATCGCCAGGCCCTCACACAAACCCTCAATCACGCCCCCGGCAATGCAAAACACCTCCTCCCGTTAAGGCCCGCGTACGGTATTGGTAACAGGAAAAAAAATATACTTACTGGCGTCAGCGTGGCCCCATCACAGCGCCGCCCTGCTCATCACTACGTAGTTGAGCGACGCCGTGCGAGAGGGCGCAGCGGTGGCGCAGGTGGAGGCGCACCACGTCACGGCCCGCGGGGTTCGAATCCCTGATATTGGATGACACGCACCTCCTCCTCCTCCTCCTCCTCCGCCTCCTCCTCCTGATCGTCCTTTCCTCCTCCTCCCCCTCCTCTCCTCCTCCTCCTTCTCTTCCTCGTTTTTCCTACTGTAGCTTCCCTCCCTCATTTTTCTTTTCCTTCACCTCCTTTCTAAAATAAATAAATAATATAAAAAAAATCCTCCTCCTCCTCCCCCTTTTCCTTCTCTTCCTCGTCTTTCCTACTGTAGCTTCCCTCCCTCATTCTTATATTCCTTCACCCCCTTTCTAAAAAATAAATAGAATATGATGAGAAAAATCCTCCTCCTCCTCCTCCTCCTCTTCCTTCTCACCCTCCTCCTCCTTCTCCTCCTTCTCCTTCCTCTCTGGATAGCCCACCAACTTTCCCCCTCTTGCTGTTTCATCTTTCCTACACTACCTTCCTTTCCTTCTTTCCCCTATCATAAAAAAAATATATAAATAAAAGAAAATATAAAAATAAACTTATCCTTTTCCTCCTCCTCCACCTCCTCCTCCATATAGCTCCAGTATCATTGTTGAGGTTGGTTAAGGGCTTGCTATTCAATTTACGAGGTCCCGGGGTCAGATTCTGTAATATCGGATAACACGCACCTTCTCCTCCTCCTCAATCTTCTCCTCCTGGACCAGCAGTGTAATTATCA
>NC_066561.1:9870715-9885715 GCF_024679095.1 Eriocheir sinensis | reverse complement strand
CTTCCTGTTGTACTGCCTGCCTGCCTAACTGACTGATTAACTGACTTACTGTTTGGTATATGACTATTTGAATGACTGATTAAATGACAGACCAGTTGATGGAGTATATGATCAACTGACTCACTCATTAACTCCTCCGCTGACTGACTAGAATCGTAGAGGTCAACACACGTCATTCATTGGATAAAAAATAATAATAAAGTCAATGATGATTTGCTCCTTGCTGATCTGTTTAGTGACTAGACTATGGAACCCAACCTATTTTCCTATCATTTCTTCTTCAATTACCTCCCTCCTTCCTTTCTCCTTATCTCTCCTCTTTCCTTCCTTCCTTCCCTTGATTATGCATTCCGAACTGTTTCTCTTCCTTTTCCTCTTCAATCATCTCCGTCCTTTCTCCTTAATTCTCTTTCCTCTTTCCTTCCTTCCTTCTTACATTCCTTCATTCCTCCTTCCTTCCTCACTTTTCACTTTCCTCTCCCTCTCCTTCCCTCCTTCTCTTTCTCCCTACCTTCCTCCTCCTCCTCTTCTTCCTGTCTCTACTAAAACCTACCTGATCACATTTTAATAGTGACTAGAAATGTATTTACCAACACGTGTTTCTTTACGGCTCTCAGTCACCTTCCTTCCCTCCATCTTCCGTCTTCTCCTCGTACTCCTTCCTTCCTTTCCCTTGGGTCTTTCCATTTCTTCTTCTCCCTCCTTCTTCGCCTCCTTCCTCCTCCTTCTCCTCCTCCTCCTGCCACGGCTAAAGGTCTGTGTTCCGGGTGCTAGTAGGCTCTAGTGTCTGTCTTCGGGTCGATCTCCTGGGGGGCTGCTGTCGCTCTCTCCTGTCGATAGAAGGGATGAACAGAAGATAGAGAGATAGGGAGAGGAGGAGGAGTGTATAGGGAAACGAAAATGGAGGTTAGGAAGATAGAGACAGAAGGAAAGAAGGATAGAGAGAAAGGAAGAGGAATTAAGGAGGTCGAAAAGAAGCGAAAATGGAGGTTAGGAAGATAGAGATAGAAGGGATAGAAGAAAAGGAGGAGGCCTGTTCTACGTCACCAAGGGAAATACTGAGGAATATGAAAGGGAAGTAGAAGGGAAAAAAATAGCAAGGAAGAGAATTGACGTAAGAAGGAGAAATGGAAGGAAGGAGAGGAAGGGAGTGAGGTAGCTGTACGTCTTTCCGGTAAACAAAAAAAAAGGAAGGGAGGATAGAGGAGAAGGGAGGGAAGAAGTGAAGAGAAAATGGATGTTAGAGGGGAAGGATTGAGAGAAGAAAGGTTAGGAGGGTATGGAAGGAGAGGAGGAAGGCAGCAGGTTAGAGGAAGGTGAAGGAGGAAAGGACGAAGGGAGGGAAGAAAAAGGGAGAGAGAAAGGATGTTAGGAGGATGATCAGAAAGGTAGATAAGGATAATGGAGGGAGGATAAAGGGAGAGGATAAAGGGAGGTAGAGAAAGGTAAAGAAAGGGAGGAAGGAGAAAAGATAGAGAAAGATAAGGAGAAGGAAGAGGAAGATGGAGAAGAAGGAAGAAGGGAGGATAGAGAAAGATTGAGAGAGAGTAAAAAAGATGAAGGGAGGAGAAGGGTAGAGAGAGGAAGGCTGTTACGAGGAGGAGGAGGAGGAGGAGGAGGAGGAGGGATGGCAGACAGGAAGAGAGGAGGAAGAGAAGGGAAGAGGGGAAGGAATATAAGAGGAGGAGGAGGATAAGAGAAGAAGTTAGGTGGAAGAGAAGGAAGGAAGGATGATGGTGGTGGTGGTGGTGGTGGTGGTGGTGATGATGGTGGTGATGATGGTGGTGGTGGTGGTGGTGGTTAATGCGTGACCATGCGAGCGTATTAGTCAGCAAAATTTTATTCAGTTCTCTCTCTCTCTCTCTCTCTCTCTCTCTCTCTCTCTCTCTCTCTCTCTCTCTCAGGAGGACAAATTTTAGTTATAGGTAAAGGATAAAAACTCAAAAAACAGAGACAGAGAGAGAGAGAGAGAGAGAGAGAGAGAGAGAGAGAGAGAGAGAGAGAATGTGACTATCTCATTAAGTAATAAACAAATTGAATTAAGTAGAAAAAAGACAGGCTAGAGCTAATATGATACTACTACTACTACTACTACTACTACTACTACTACTACTACTACTACTACTATTACCACCACCACCACTACTACTACTACTACTGCTATTACCACTACTACTACTACTACTACTACTACTACTACTACTACTACTATTACCACTACTACTACTACTCCTACAACTACTATTACCACTACTACTACTACTACTACTACTACTACTACTACTGCTACTACTACTGCCTCACACCTGACGCCGCGGAGGGCCGAGTCGCCGGAGGAGGTGTGGGAGGAGAGCATCTCGCAGCGGGAGGTGATAGAGGAGAGGGAATAGTGTCGGGAGAACTCGGTCTCGGCCCCAGCGGCACCACCTTTGACCAGGCCCAGCTTGCAACACACGCCAGGTAACCGCCGCGCCAACTCCTGGGATGAATAGATATGGATTAGTTACTCCCGTTGGTCTTGTGTGAGTGACCGCCGTACAAAACTATCATTAAGGTCCATATTTCCAAACGCATCGATCTCCCATTACGACTCTTTCCTCAGGCCACAGAAAAGATGAATCGGGTTTTCATGGGTGTTTTTCAAGTCCAGGTCCAGTCCAGTCCTTGCACCACAAAACAGTCCATGAAAAAACAGCAACTTCTACAAGAGGCTTTTCAAACAGACGAATTTGTAGAGCACCGATGCGCTTCAAAATATGAACATAACTCCTGGGACTATATGGATCATTTACTCCTTTTGGTCTTGCGTGAGTGACTCATATGAAGCCGTATCACTAACTCATGGGATTATTGTGTGTGAATTATAGAATACTTAGCATGAAATTAGGTTCGAGAGATACTGCTTACTCTTGCATTAGGAAGTTGGACAGCACAGGGGTGAACTAGATTTGAACATTGTGTACATAAGAACGTAAGAACATAGGGAGACTGAATCTAATTTCATGCTGACTATTCTATAATACACACACACTATTCCCAGGAGTTAGTAATACAGCTTTATACGAGTCACTCACACAAGACCAATAGGGGAGGTGGAGCACACAGCAAGTTCAGTAGAGCAGTTAGCGTGAAAATAGGTTCAAGAGATACTGACTGCCTCTTGCATTAGGAAGTTGGACAGCACAAGGATTAGAGAGAGCTGGATATCGAGAGGAGGGTTATACAGGATATGGATCAGGGAGTAGGTTCAGAAGATCAATTATAGCACGACAAGAGTAATAAGACAACAGACTGACTGAACTGTGTATAAATGAATGAATTAACCTTTTGTTTATTGCCGAAAATATTCTAATTGTATATCCCAGGCACGTTACCAACTTCATGGAATAACATTAAATAGTTGACTGTAAGGTTGCAATAGCTAGTATGGATAAAATTAGATACATGACAATGATTTATCTCATATTCCAGAGCAGGTATGATAAACGCCTTATAGTGCTTCCGATAACACTGATGAGGATATAAAAACAGAAGCTAAATATACGAGACTCCACTGAGAACAAAATAGAACTGGAACTCCTTAAACGCATCCATTCTCTTGAGGACATGTTGCAAGGGAGGCTTGTCTAAACTGTTACGTGGTCGAGAGAGAGAGAGAGAGAGAGAGAGAGAGAGAGAGAGAGAGAGAGAGAGAGAGAGAGAGAGAGAGAGAGGGAGAGAGAGCATACCTACCTACCCACCTTCCCTACCTATCTACTACCTGTCTACACACCTACCTACCTGTCTGTACGTAGGATGAGACACGGCATATATGAAGGGGTTGTAGACGGTGGAGAGCTTGGCAAACACGGCGGGCAGCATGGTGGAGAGGGGCGTGAGATGGGACCGCCAGGAGAGAGCCCCCAGCAAGGACACCACTGCGAGATAACCGACACGGCGCTCACTCCCTGCACAGGCCCCAGACAACAGCCCCTCAGGACACCCCCATTAGAACAACACCCCGAAGACCAAACACTGTAGGGCAAATCCTCCAGGAGCAAAACCCCCTAGGACAAAGAGCCAATTTCACAGTCCAACACAGTGTCTTCGTAACAGCCCGAACCAAACTATAGAATCCCATACAATCCAAAATGGTGAGGTCCTCGATGCCACACTAAATACACAAGACTTTTCCCGTATAGTTTCATCAAATTTGTGAACTTAAATATAAACACCAGACACTATACAAGGAAATTTCGAAGGCTCTGGTATTGGTTTGGGAGCTTACTAACCCGTCATGGGGAACCGTGAAACTGGCCCAAAACCCCTTAGAACACAACCTCCTGGGACAAAAAGAAAAAAAAGGGCAACCCCCCCTCAGTTAAAGCGTAAAATAAGACAACCTATTTATTACCATTATAATTAGAAAAATATATATAATTTGAGTTCCTTAATAATGAAGAAATGGTGAAAATACTATAATCCCTCTCTGTGTTGGTTCCTTCACCTGATCATTCTTTTTTGTTTATATGAGTAAACTCCCAAAATGATATGACCCTCTCAAGTACATTTTCCATTCTTTGTCGTCATTAGAATATCTCCAACCTCTACGCGGTCCTAAACTCATTATACTTGCTGTCTCTGGTCCCTCTAAAATATAAGGCCGCTTCTGTTTTAATAGTTCGTGAAAGCGTAGCCCAAGGATTCTAGACTCCCTGACGTGGCTTCACCTGCATAGGGCGTCCAGGCAAGCGTCCAAAACAGCACCGAGGTGACCACCACCCGCGCCAGCTGTGTCTCCCGCCGGTGCAGCGTCAGGCAAGTCTGGCATAAGGGAAGGAAAAGAAAATGAGTGTGACTGACTGAATGACTGAGGGAGTGACTGAGTGGCTGAGTGACTGACTGGTTGAACAAGGAAGAGACTGAATGGCTGAGTGACTGACTGAGTGACTGATCGGTTGACCAAGAAAGAAACTGAATGGCTGAGTGAGTGACTGACTGACTAAGGAAGTGACTGGATGGCTGAGTGATTGACTGACTGACCAAGGAAGTGACTGGATGGCTGAATGAGTGACTGACTGATTTACTGATTAACTGGATAAATAAAAAGATAGTTAGAAAGATAGACAGACGAATAAGTACTACATAAAAACAGAAGAAGAAGAAGAAGAACAAGAACAAGATGAGCAAGAGGAAAGGAGAAGAAAAAGAAGAAGAAGAAGAAGAAGAAGAAGAAGAAAAAGAAGAAGAGAAAGAAGAACAAAAACAAGAACAAGAACAAGAACATGAACAAGAGGAAGAAGAAGAAGCAAAAGCGGAAGTGGAAGTAGCAGGTGAAGAAGAAGAAGATGAAGATGAAGAAGAGGACCCACCCACCCACCAACCCAGACAGCCAGCACTCCAGCATATCCAAAATCGATCTCTTGAACTCACGCGTCTGGTCAGCACGTTCTCCTTGAGCAAGAGGTGGTCGTGGCGGGAGACGAAGACATAGATGAAGCAGTAGCAAGTGGTGATGACGCCCAGGGGCACCACGTAGGCGAACACGAAGAGCAGCATCACGTACACGCGACTCAGAGGCTCCTCCGTCAGGTAGTCGAAGGTGCAGCTACAGGAAGAGACGGAGAGGGAAAATTAGCAGCTGGGAAATAGAAAATAAGAGAAAAAAAGAGGGAAAATAGAAAGGAAGGTAAAATATGGGAGAGTGGGAAGCAGGTAAGGAAAGAAGAAGGGAGGGAGATAAAAGAATTACAGGGAGGGAGGGAAGGAGGAAGGAAAGGGAAGAATGGAGGGGGAGAAGGAGGAGGAAGATATGGAGGGAGGGAAGGAGGTACGGATGGGAAGGAATGGAGGTAGAGGGAGGGAAAGAGAAAGGGATCAGAAGGTAGAGAAAGGGAGAGAGGGAGGGAAGGGAGAGAGGGAAAGAGGAAAGGGTTAAGGGAGGTTTGGGGAGGAGGCAAAAGTGAGGTCAAGGAAGGGAGGGGAAGAAAGGAAAGGGTGAAAACAAGGGAGGGGAGGAGGGAGAGAAGAGAGGAGGAATGAGAGGGAGGGACGAGAATTAAACAGAAGTGAGGGTGAAGGGAGGAACGAAGGGAGGAAGGGAGAAAGATGGAAGAAGGGAGAGAGAGAGAGAGACAGAGAAGAAAGGAGAGATAAATAAGGGGGAAGGGAGATCGAGAAATTAATGGAAGAAAGAAAGGGAGGAGGGGAGGAGAGAAATGAAACGAAAGAGGGAGAGAAAAAGAAAGGTAGGGAAGGAAAAAGGAGGAAGAGGAAATTGAAGGGAAGAAGAGAGGAATAAGAAGAAAAGAAAAGGGAGTAAGAAGATGGAAGAAAGAAGGGAGAGAGAAGGGAGAGGAATAAACAAGGAAAAGGAAGAAAATGAGAAAAAAGATAGAAAAAGAAAGGAAAAACAGAAACAGAGCGCAAGAAAGGGAATAAGGAAAGGAAAGAAAGCCGTAGGAGAAGAAAAGAGAAGAAGAGGAATACAGGAGAGATTAAGACAGGGAAGATAATAAGCAAGATAGAGAAAGAAGAGAGGGAAGAAGGGAACAAGGAAGGAGAAGGAAGGCATAAAAGAGAAGGAAAGGAATAAAGAAGAGGAGAATGAAGGAAAGACAACAAACAGGAATGAAGGAGGAGACGAGAGGAAGAAAAGGAGGGAAATAGAAGAGAAAAGAAAGGTATGAAAAATAAGGAGAGGAAAGAAAAGGAGTAAAGAAAATAAAAACGTTGAAAAGATGATAAACACGAGTGAAAAAAGGATCAGAAAGGGAAGAAGAGAAGAAAAGAATAAATAAAGTAGATGAAGAAAAGAGAGAGGAGGAACAGGAGTAACAAATTAGGAACAAGGATAGAAAGGGAAGGGAAGGGAAGGGAAGGAGAGGAATACAGGAGAGAGGGAAGAAGGGATTAGAAAAGCGAAGAGAGAGAAGAGGAATATGGAAGAAAACTAATTGATAAGGAAGAAAATGAAGAAGAGAGAGGAACAAGAATAAGGACAAGTTACAGAAAGGGAAGGGAAGGGAAGGAGAGAAATACAGGAGAGAGGGAAGAAGGGATTAGGAAAGAGAAGAGAGAGAGAAGAGGAATATGGAAGAAAGGTAATTAATAAGGAAGAAAATGAAGAAGAGAGAGGAACAAGAATAAGGACAAGTTACAGAAAGGGAAGGAGAGAAATAGGAGAGAGGGAACAAGGGATTAGAAAAGTGAAGATAGAGAAGAGGAATATGGAAGAAAACTAATTGATAAGGAAGAAAACGAAGAAGAGGAACAAGAATAAGGACAAGTTACAGAAAGGGAAGTACGGAAGGGAAGAGAAGGGAAGGAGAGAAGGAGGATAAACGAAGAGGATAAATAATATGAAATGAAAGATAGAAATAGTAACGAAAACGAAGAAAAATAAGGAACAAGGCTAAACATGTGAGAGACAGGTATGGAAGGGAAGGGAAGGGAGGAGAAGGAAAGGAAATTAATAAGGAAGGAGGGGAGGAAGAGAGAGGAGGAACAAGGGATAGGTATGGAAGGGAAGGGAGGGAAAGGAATGGAAATTATAAGGAAGGAGGGGAAGAAGAGGGAGGAGGAAGAGATAGGTATGGAAGGGAAGGGAAGGGAAGGGAGGGGAGGGGAAGGAAAGGAAATAAATAAAGAGACGAAGAAGAGAGAGGAGGAGGGAGAGTAAAGAAGAGAAGGGAAGGAATGAAAGAGAAGGAAAGAAAGGGAAGGGAATGGAAAGTCAAGGGAAGGGAAGGGAAGGGAAGGGAAGGGAAGGGAGGGAAGGAAAGAAAAAGGTAGGGGACGAACCACTAAGGGAAAGAGGTCTAGGGAGGAGCCGAAGTGAGGTCAAGGAAGTGAGGGAAACAGGGAAGGCGGGTCAGGTGAGGGTCAGTTCAAGAGGTCACCTGGTGAGAAATCCCTCGAGGACGTACTGGTTCCAGCCGAGGAGGGGCGGGCAGCACCAAGCCGCCCCGTACGCCCACGAGCCGCACGCCCACGCCGCCCCACGCCCGCACGAGAGACGCCACCCTGGGGAGAACACACAAACATACATACATACATACATACATACTTTTTTAAATGTTAAAGGCAAAACACTTAAAACAACAACAACAACAGAGAGAGAGAGAGAGAGAGAGAGAGAGAGAGAGAGAGAGAGAGAGAGAGAGAGAGAGAGAGAGAGAGAGAGAGAGAGAGAGAGAGAGAGAGAGAGAGAGAGTAGTAGAAGTAGTAGTAGTAGTAGTAGTAACAGTAGTAGTAGTAGTAGTAGTAGTAGTAGTAGTAGTAGTAACAGTAGTAGTAGTAGTAGTAGTAGTAGTAGTAGTAGTAGTAGTAACATAACAATACCACCACTACTACTACCACCACCACCACCAACAACAACAACAACAACAATATTAATTACACTCTACAATATTATCTTACCGGGAACCAGAGCCATAAAAATGCATACAAATCCTACGGAGAATAATTAATATAGAGAGAACACGAGAATGTGCGGATAACTGAAACCGTCTCTCGTTCTTCACTCCCTCTGCCAATCCGCCGTCCAACACACGTAACTCAACCAAAGAATTACAAGAAAAAGGAAAAAGAAAAAGACTGAAGTGACGAACTGAGGAAGGAAAACAGGAGACGAAGCAAAGACGATAAGAGATAAGATTACCGAAGAAAAAGAAGAGGAGGTTGTTAAGAAAGAATACAGGTAATAGAGGAATAGAGATAAAAGATAGAGAAATAGACAGAGATAAAAAGACAGATAAATAATGAGATGAGATAGAGAAATAATGCAGAGATAGATAGATAGAAAGAGACAGAGAGAGAGACAGACATTGATAAAAACGGAGGAAAAGGAAGGAGAGAAGATTAGAAAGAGGAAAAAGGAAAGATGATAGAAGTGGTAGATAGGGAAATAAAGAAGATGGGAAGATTAGAGAGAAGAGTATGGTTGAAGGAAGAAAGAAAACGGGGACAGGGAAGGAAGGGTAACCGAGAGGGGAAACGAAGATAGATTAATAACTAGATAGATATAGAGAGATAGTCAATTTGTTACCTGTGTATGGCTTGACGATGGCCTTGTACCTGTCGAGGGCAATCAGGGCCAGTGTGGTGATTGAGACAGTGCCGAAGAGAGCGCCGCAGAACCCATAGATCTGCGGAGGACCGGAGAAGGGCACACAAGCCACTAAAGGAAGGGGAATGGGCGCTCGGAGGAGAATGTGTACAATCGTTAGTAGGGGAAGCTTATAAGTATAGTCAGTCCACCGTCCAAGACCATAAGGGATATAAGGGAGGAGAATGTGTACAATCGTTAGTAGGGGAAGCTTATAAGTATAGTCAGTCCACCGTCCAAGACCATAAGGGATATAAGGGAGGAGAATGTGTACAATAGTTAGTAGGGGAAGCTTATAAGTATAGTTAGTCCACCGTCCAAGACCATAAGGGAGATAAAGCCGTTAAGGAAAAGAAGGAGGCAGAGGGGAAGGTAGAGAAAAGGATTGATTGATTATTGGGGCGGTATATCTTGGCGAATCAACTTGTATTTTAAAACTATATTAAACCGGTAAAAAAATAGAAACATTATAAAAAAAACACCGATGAAACTATATAAAACCACTTGTAAATTAAGAACATTATAAAAATAAACTAATAGAACTATATAAAACAGGTTAAAAATAAAATACAAGATAAAAGCAACGAGAGAAAGTCAATTAAAACCTTCAGGAGGGGGAGATAGAGAAGAAGAGGAAGAAGAAGAAGAAGGAAAGGGAAAAAAAACGTGACTGATAGAAACAGAACCAATGGACCGAGCGTAGGTGGAAAAAAAAAAAGGAAATCACAGGAAATATTATAAAGTTAGTCACAGGAAAAAGGTACGAGAAAACGCCACAGGAAAAAAAATCGTTAAGTGAATAGAGTCAGAGAAAAAAAAAATGTCACAGGAAAAAAGTTAAAAAAAATAAGGTAAAAAAAATGAAGCTAAAGAAATTAAGTAAAAAAAAAAATAGTATAAAAAATAATAGGGAAATGAAGTCACCCACACACCCACCCACACACACACACACACACACACACACACACACGTGGATGTATACTAACCAGTGTATACATTAACTGATTAATTTTAGAGTCTTAGATACAAGCTTTGAATATCGTGCTAAGCCTCTTCATCATCTGCGTAACCAACATCCATCCGCCTCTGGTCCTTCTGCCTCTCTTTTTTTGCTAATCTTTGTTTTTTTTCTCTTTATTGTTTTCTTGTCTAATATTTTTCTTGGGGTCTTTCTTAATTTCAGTCTCTTTCTTTGATTCTTTTTCTTCTCTCTGTCTCTGTCTGGTTTTCTCTCTCTCTCTCTCTCTGATTCAACTTTCTTTTTCTCTCTATCTCTCCATCATTTTCTCCGTTTCTTTTACAATCTTTACACATCAAGGTCTTTTTCATCCTCTATAGATCCAATTTATTTCCTTTACTCTCATTTCTTTCTTGTTTCTTTTCCCCTCTCTGTCTAACTCTCCCTCCCTCCCCTGTCCCCTTTCTTCCATCTCCCCTTTCTTCTGTATCTACTCCCATCAAGGTCTTTTTCATCCTCTATAGATCCAATTTATTCCCTCTACTCTCATTTCTATCTAGTTTCTTTTCCCCTCTCTGTCTAACTCTCCCTCCCTCCCCTGTCCCCTTTCGTCCATCACCCCTTTCTTCTGTATCTACTCCCATCAAGGTCTTTTTCATCCTCTATAGATCCAATTTATTTCCTTTACTCTCATTTCTATCTTGTTTCTTTTCCCCTCTCTGTCTAACCCTCCCTCCCTCCCCTGTCCCCTTTCGTCCATCTCCCCTTTCTTCTGTATCTACTCCCATCAAGGTCTTTTTCATCCTCTATAGATCCAATTTATTCCCTTTACTCTCATTTCTATCTTGTTCCTTTTCCCCTCTCTGTCTAACTCTCCCTCCCTCCCCTGTCCCCTTTCTTCCATCTCCCTTTTCTTCTATAGCTACAAAAAAAAAAACTTCCTCCATCCCCTGCCCCCTCTCTTCCACCTCCTCCTCCTCTGTAGCTAGATCTCTTTATTTCCTTTTCCTTTTCCCCTCTTTGTAATCCACCCTCGCTCCCCTGTCCCCTTTCTTCCACCTCCTCCTCCTCCTCTGTAGCTAGATCCCTTTATTTCCTTTCCCTTTTCCCCTCTTTGTAACTCTCCTTCCCTCCCCTGTTCCCTTCTTCCACCTCCTCCTCCTCCTCTGTAGCTAGATCCCTTTATTTCATTTCCCTTTTCCCCTCTTTGTAATCCACCCTCCCTCTCCTGTTCCCCTTCTTTCACCTCCTCCTCCTCTGTAGCTCCTCCCGTCAACATCCTTTTCCATCCACTAGATCACCTTTAACAGTATTACTTTGATGCGTCTTCTCCTCCTCCCACGCTCCGCAACAGATTAATCTCCCCGTCACACCTTCCGTCTCTCCCCCCACGCCTTCATCTCGCTCCCGGGTTCTTTCTCTCACTGGCGTAATCTGATCATTCAATGAGTAGGGAACGGTATAATTTTGCGGGTTCGTCCTGTGTCTGTCTCTTCTCTCTCATCATCATCATCATCGTTTTCATTCTGTTATTCTTCTTATTTGTTTTCTTTTTACTTCTCTCCCATTCTCTTTCTTTTAACCTGTTTATCGTTTTCTATCATCATCATTATTGTTATTGTTATCCTTATTTGTTTTTTTTCTTCTCTCTGTCCTATCTCTCTCTCTCTCTCTCTCTCTCTCTCTCTGAATCTGTATATCTATCTATCTATCTATCTATCTATCTATCTCTGTCGTAGCAAAGACCGTTAACGAAACACTTCCCTAAGCTACTTCAACAACTTCCACCTCCTCCTTTTCTCACCTCGCACGCGGTGGGGCCGAGCGTCCAGCGGTGGGTGAAGCAGTTGACCACGAGGACGGGCGCCTGGGAGCCCATCATGAGGAGGTCGGTGAGGGCGAGGTTCATGACGAGGACGTTGGTGCCGCCGCGGAGACTCTTGGACGTGCTAAAGATCCATAAGACGAGGCCGTTCCCCATCAACCCTGCGGCGCCTGGTTAGAAGAAGGTTAGGAGGGGGTTAAGGTGGTGGTGGTGGGGATGGGGATGGGGTCAGGTGATTAGGGTGGTGATAGTGGTTGTGGTGGGTGTTTGGTTAGGTTAATGTGCCGGATTGAGGCTTTGAAGGGTGGTGGTGAGGATGGGGTGGTGATAGGATCGGTGGTGGTAGTGGTGGTGGAGGTTGGGTTAAGTGGTGGTAGTGGTGGTGGTGGTGGTGGTGGTGATAGTGGTGGTTTTGGTTGGTAATTGACGGGAGATATTGTGGTCACAGTGGTGGTGGTGGTGGTGAGGATGTGGTCAAGTGGTGATATAATAGCATCGGTGGTGGTAGTGGTGGTGGGGTCTGGGTTATCTAGATCTTGGGTAGTGGTGGTGGTGGTGGTGGTGGTGGTGACAATTCTGGTGTTAAAGATTATAGAAAAAGGATAAGAAACGAAATAAGCCCAAACATTTCACCTGTAATTATTTCCACCCCTTCCTCCTCTTCTTCCTACGCCTCATTCATCCTGCTTGGTTCCCCTTCTCTTTTTCTCTTTTAATTTTTCTCCATCTCACATTCCTCTTCTTCCTCCTCTCACAAAGGAGGGTGGAGAGGCCCTCACGGCGGCCGACTGCGAGATAATTCAAAGAGACCTTGACCGGAGTGGCCTGGAGAGTTCTTCAATCTCAACATGTGTAAAGTCATGCATTTTGGCTCCAGCAAGAGTAGCCATACATACAACATGAGTGGGAGGCCTCGATATGTCGTATACATAATTATGGAATCGAATCTTGGGGTTCCTATCAGCAGACTTGAATCACGCAAATACTATGCTCGGCTTCATAGCGAGGGATTTCGAATGTAGGACGCCAAGATTAATGATACCTTTGTTTTCATTGGTAGGGCCTCACCTGGAGTACACATTGCAGTTCTGGTCCTCTATTTACAAGAAGGACATCGAATTACTCAAGAGTTCAACGGAAGTTATAGCATTGTTGAGGCCACAGCCATATGAAGAACAACTCAAGCTACTCAATTTCACGAGACCAACCCAAGAACTAAAAATTAAGATCAAACAATTTAAGCGAGGCGGTGAGAACATATCTTTTTTCTTCTCTCAAGCAAAGTCATCCACCACTAGAACAACCTTCCTGCAAGAGTAGTTAATGCCAAAACGATCGACTCCTTTAAAAATCACTCTGACCGTTACATTGACCTGTTATGGGTGAACTGAAGTCATTTATGTGGCTGACGAATGCATTAAATCACTACAGCGGGCGGCCTCAGTATAAGTCAATAGGATTTCTGTTGTCTGCTCTTCCATGTTTCAAAGTTTCCTGCTCTCGCTTCTCTTGCAATAAATTCCTCCTCCTCCTTGCGTCTTTCTTCTCCCACTTTATATTTTTTGTCCTCATTATTTTTTCTTGTCGTTAATCTCACTCCCACACTTCTCCTCCTCCTCTACCTCCTCCTCTCTTCTTTCCCCACAAACCATTCCCCTCGGATACATCAACGCATCTGATTTCTTCCCTCCTTCTCTCCTCCTCTACCTCCTCCTCCTTCTCCTCTTCACTTCTTTCCCTACAAACTATTCCCCTCGTATAAATTATCATCTTAGCATTTGTATCTTCTTTCCTTCCCTCCTCTCCTCCTCCTCTACCTCCTCCTCCTTCTCCTCTTCACTTCTTTCCCTACAAACCATTCCCCTTGTATATACATATTCATTTTAGCATCTGTTTCCTTCCTTTCTTCCCTCCTTCCTCTCCTACTCCTTTCCTTATCTCGGAGACAATTATTTCATTTTAACTTGAGATCTTAAATATGGAGTTGCAATATTATCACTCCAGCCACTCAGTGAAGCAACAGGCAACAGGTGGGGGAGGCAGGTAGGTCTTATTGTGTTTTCCTGCCCAAATAACCTGGATTAGAGAGAGTTAATGAGAAAGGAGACTGGAGATGATGCCAATCGATTTCCTCTCGCATGTCATCTTATCAGGGAAGCGGGGGAGACAGACAAACAGACAGACAGAGACAGAGACAGAGACAGATTAGTAATAGAGGGAAGCGGGGGAGACAGTACCAGTCTTGCGCCTTCATAAAAAGAATCTCTGAGGTTGGATTTTGAAGACGTAGGACAGCTACTCGATTAGAAAGAGAGAGAGAGAGAGAGAGAGAGAGAGAGAGAGAGAGAGAGAGAGAGAGAGAGAGAGAGAGAGAGAGAGAGAGAGAGAGAGAGAGAGAGAGAGAGAGAGAGAGAGAGAGAGAGATTTTCCTTCCCTCCCCTTCCCTACTTTTTTTCTCTATTCCTCCCTTTTCCCCTTCAATCATTACAGCATCTTCCTTTCTTCTTCTTTTACTTCTTTATTTCTTCCTTCCACCTCCTCCTTCTTTCTCACCTCCTCGCCTTCTTAACTTCTTCCTTCCCTTTCCTTTCATTCAATTTTCCTCCTTTCCTTCCAAAATTACATCTCTAACTTTTTCTTCTTTCCCGCCTTTTCTCTTTTCCGTTCTTTCGCTCAATTTTCCTTCTTCCCTTTCCTCCTTATCTTCCCTTCTCCTATTTCCTTCTTTCCCACCTCGTCACCTTTTTAACTTCCTCTTTTCCGTTCTTTCGTTCAATTTTCCTTCTTCCCTTTCCTCCTTATCTTCTCTTCTCCTATTTCCTTCTCTCCCACTCCTCACTTCAATATCTTCTTTCCCCTCCTTTCCTTCCTTCCTTCTCTCTTCTCCTCCTCTCTCCTTCCACTTCCTCTTCTCCTTCCCGGCTTACCTATGAGGAGGTAGAACATCCCCAGAACAGTGTGCCAGAGCGGGTGGGGGACCTCGAACTGTTGCCAGTGTCTGTGGACCTTGTGTTGCACGTCTGCCGGCACCCGTGACACCAGAGATACGTTGGTAACAATGGCCTCGTCGTCCCCCTCCAGCCACCTCCTGAAGACAGAGAGAGAAAGAAAATGATTGAGAGAAGAAGA
>NC_066561.1:9823215-9865715 GCF_024679095.1 Eriocheir sinensis | reverse complement strand
ACGTCTCTGCAACGCATGCTACTGACAGGAGGAAGAGGAGGAGGAGGAGGAGGAGGAAGAAGAGGAGGAGGAGGAGGAGGAAGCGGAGGTATAATCCTTTACTAACTACTCTTTTTTATCAACCTGTGTTTTTGTTATGTATTTCTCTACGTCAACAACAACAACAACAACAACTACTACTACTACCACTACTACTACTACTACTACTACTACTGCTACCACCATCACTACTTCTTCTACTTCCTAATCCATCTTTCCTCCATTTAAGAACCTAAGCAGACAATATTAAAGTTATATGACATGTCCCTTTTCACCTCCCCTTCCTCCTTCACTTCTTCTCATTCTCCTTTTCCGCCTTCTGGTGATGCAATAAAAGACATTGCTACTGTCCCTCCCGAGTCCCCAGTGGCAATATACAGCACTGGAAGTTTACAGTACAATGTGTCGCCCAGGGAAAGTTTAATAAAAATATCTTCCGCATCATCAGACTCCTTCGGCCCTCACCAGATATTTTCCAAGGGTCATGTCACAAAGGATATTAGTTGGGATTTCATGAGTGCAGAGGCCTCGTCAAACCATCACCAGGCTTGTAAAACTACCCATGGGAATACTGAATCTGTCTCTGAGAAAGCCCGCTACTCGGAAAAAAAAGCCCGCTACTCGAAAAAAAAGCCCGCTACTCGAAAAACAGCCCGCTACTCGAAAAAAAAGCCCGCTACTCGAAAAACAGCCCGCTACTCCAAAAAAAAAGCCCGCTACTCGAAAAAAAAGCCCGCTACTCGAAAAAAAAGCCCGCTACTCGAAAAAAAAGCCCGCTACTCGAAAAAAAGCCCGCTACTCGAAAAAAAAGCCCGCTACTCGAAAAAAAAGCCCGCTACTCGAAAAAAAGCCCTCTACGACTACAACTAATGTGGGTGTGTAAGCCTTGGAATGTTTGGAAATATTAACCCTAAGTAAGTCTCCTAGGCCACAGAATACTATCAACAAAATCACAGATGCTCACAAATAGATAGATAATAGATAAGCAAAAAGCAGAGACCACGGGAGTATAACGCAGCATTTAGGACAATTTGGTATCCCTTTTTAATTTCCTTTCCCATCTCCCGCTCCTTCCTTCCTTCCAACATCCTCTCTCCTTTAACTGAACATTATTACTATTTGTCACCACTTCTAATGTACACTTCTTCTTTTATATACTCTTAATATGTCCCTCTTCTATATTCCTCTTGTCTCTTGCCTTCATTCTTTCCTATACCAGCCTATGAACATATACCTTTAACATATACTTCTTCTAATACGCCTCTAATATCTGCCTCTTCTTATATATCCCTCTTTTAATATATACCTAACAGCGGGGAAGCCTATATCTTTTTCTAACTTTTCCTATACCAGCTTAGGAACATATACCTTTAATATAAATTTCTTCTAAAACACCTCTAATAATATGTGTCTCTTCTTATGTATCCCTCTTCTTGTATATACCAAACAGTGGGGAAGCCTATATTCTTTCTCTATCCTTTTCTATACCATCCAAAAGGGAACACTGGTTGACAGTTCCCTAGATTAAGAAGGATATCCCCGCCTCCTCATTCCGCACTCTCCCCTCAAGGGCTCTCATAAGCTGCTTAGGGGTCGCATCTCTCCATTCAGCGGCTTATTGAGGCTGCACCTGCTCCCCGACACACACCTGAGCAAAATGTATATACTCCCCCACAACAGAAGATATTTCCTACCACGTGGTGTATGTAAGTATATGTATTAATGAGTTTTATGAGTCTAGATAGTAGCTTCACTCTCGTATATGAGTTTCTCTACCTCTAATATGTGCCTCTCCTTATACACTCTTTCCTTATCCTTTCCTATACCAGCATCTACCTCATCACTGCCTTCCTTTCTTTCTATCTCCTAAAATTATCTATATAAAACGACAGCGCATATTCTTCGTTCGTGTCGTCTTGGAAAATTAAGTCGTATATGAGTTTCTCTGCCTCTGATATGTGCCTCTCCGTATACACTCTTTCGTTATCCTTTCCTATATATCAGCCTCTACCTCATCACTGCCTTCCACACGACCCTCACAGCTCCCGCCCGTCCACCCATACTGAGCAGCCCTGACACAGCACAGAGATTTTTTCATATATTCTCAAACGCTTTCGGCTCTCACAACAAACATTTTCAAAGGCCACAAAAGAGCTTATTCGGGTTCTCGTGAATGTTTTTCGTATTCACGGTGCAGAGGACTCGTCAAGCTATCTCTAAATTCATAAAACTACCCATGGAAATATTAACACAACCTCAACGAAAGCTTTATCAAATGTGTGTGTGTGTGTGTGTGTGTGTGTGTGTGTGTGTGTGTGTGTGTGTGTGTGTGTGTGTGTGTGTGTGTGTGTGTGTGTGTGTGTGTGTGTGTGTGTGTGTGTGTGTGTGTGTGTTTGAGGATATGGGCCAGAAAATCCAACTACTCAAACCTACTGAAAGACTTGCAAAACCTGTGTAAGCTTACCCGCATCTCATAGGGGTGTTAATTGTTGCTCGCTCTGGGCTGGTGTAGACATAACACATGGATGCTGCTATTTATTGACCAATGTATTCCATCGTAGTATTCAAATCATTACACTGGGAATTACAAGGAGTCTCGTCTGGGAAGCCTTCTTGAGGGGGCACTGAGATGGCCTTCTGTGGCACTAGACTACAAGATCACTAGACTACATAATACACGGCGTAGAGGAGAGGAACGAAGATGCTGGTTCCTACGCACCTCAGCATCGACGCCTAGGTCCGCCAAGGTCAGGATCAAGGGTGAGGTGTTGGTCTGCTTCGGACGTGGGGTTGAGTAGGTCATGAGAGGCTTACGAAGAAAGGATCTGAAACGATGGAACGATGTTTGACGTGAGTGAGTAGACATACCATGGAGTGGAGATGCTACACACACACACACACACACACACACACACACACACACACACACACACACACACACTTAGGACAACCCTCCCTCGTGCAAAATATGACAAAACCTCCTCAGTTATATTTTTTTCTGCTTCCAAACTTTAACACTATCCAATATCATTATAATTAGAAGAAAGAACACACACACACACACACACACACACACACACACACACACACACACACACACACACACACACACACACACAAACACACCGTAATCTGGGTTCTTATGCGGTCCGGGTTTTGGGGCTGTTCGGCGTCGCTGGACACCTGACAGACGAAGGCGGTGGGCGTGTCCGGCCCCACCGTCCTGATGAAGAGGTCACCGTTGTCCAGCTTCTGTGGGGCCAGGGAACACAGGCATGACACTAACCCGCCGCACATACTCGCGAAGTCATCATCATGCAACAGCCCACACCCTCACCCCAAGGCTCTGACTGTTCGACTGGGAAATACTTTTGCTCTGACTTATGCAATAATTATAATTCCCATGTTGTGACTTATTTAGGTTGCCTAACTTTGACGTGTTTTGCTCATGCTCATGTAACGCTTTCACATGAACCCTAAAAGCAAAGAGGAGCGCCAGTCGTCGCCTCACCTGGTAATTCAGGTCTGTGCTGGTCACGGAGGTGGCGCCGGAGTACCAGGTGTGCTGGTGGCGGCGGCCCTGGGCGCGGCACGGCAGCACCAGCGACTCGCCCACCCTGGGCCACGCTTCCTTGGCATGCTGGTAGATGCGCGGCATGGACTCCAGCCGACTCGCGGCGGCACCACAGGTGGACCCGTCCCGCCGCCTGCTGCCTGTGTGTGTGTGTGTGTGTGTGTGTGTGTGTGTGTGTGTGTGAATGTGTTATCATTATAATCATCATCATCATTATTATCATCAATATTTCAGCATATCATCCTGCTGTGTATCATTTCTGCTAGAGTATCTGCCTGTCCCTCGGCTGGGCCTGCCCGAGGCCTCGCCGCGGCCACACGTTGCTACGCACCGCTGAGAGCGACGGTGAAGTTCCTCATGTACACGCTGTTGGACGGCGTCGTCACCTCCAAAGTGTAGTCAGCCTGTGAGACAAAATGGAAGCTTATTAATGATGAAGGAAGTGACAGTTCACAAAAATTAGGAAAATGCTGGTGCTGGAATATATTTTACTTGCCGATGTTAAATAGTGTAAAAAAGAAAGAAAGTATCATGGACACCGGCCACAGCAGCAGTGCAACAGCCGGCACGCGGCGGCAGGGGCGACTCACCACGTCCTGCTCGTTGGCACAGTCGATGTAGACCACCGAGGACACGTGCAGCCTCGCGCTGGGCGCCATGGCGGCCTCCACGGACACGGCCACCTCGTTGGTGTTCTCCTCGAACATCTGCTGTAACACATCGCTCACCTGCTGGACGCCCTGTGTGTGTGTGTGTGTGTGTGTGTGTGTGTGTGTGTTAGAGATACGACACATTAATTTGGAACAAACCAAAAAAATTGAAGTCATGTGAAACAAGTTTTTCTCCTTAATGAGTAAAGTTGATGAAAACCCTAAAATAACGACATTATTCAATCATTCCTTTCTAATATGAAATATTACGACGAGTCATGAGAATGTTCTCAGCTTGAGGCCCGAGGCGCCATGCGGCACAGCACGACGTCCCGTGGCACAGCGCGGTGCCTCGGGCCGTGACATGCAGGGCTCAGCGTGCCGCTGCCAAGTCTACTTGACCAACCGGTCGCTGCAGGATCTGGTTTCCCTTGTACCAGGTAAACTTCGTGCCGTCCGGGACCACCGCCTCACACTTCAGCTCGGCGTCCTGCCTCCTGTGGACCAGGGAAAGCCGCGGCGAGCATATCCTCTGCCAGACCACCTCCTGCTGGGTGCCGGTGGACGAGGTGCCTGCGGGAGACAGGCAGCTCAGTGCTCAGCCACTCTTGGCCACACTGACGACACAGAGCACACCAATATAAACAATGGTTAACACAAAGGATTGCTACAGACACAAAACTGGAGGCTAGGTTGTTTGTTAACGAAGTTTACCATATAATCAAGTTAGTCTTTCAAGACAAAACATGAAACAGATTTAGTGTCCACAGGTGACTTGTGATTTAAAGAGACACCAGCCACTGTTGATACTTACGCTTAAACTTGCCTTCATGTATGCCACTAGAAGGGGAAAGCTACAGAGGGAAAATGTAAGTAGACTGTTGCGAGCGAGACGTTTGGTTACACTGGAATTCCTCCCTTACTGTACTCTTATTCCTAAGCAAACACTCTGTCTATAATCTAGGAATGTAAGCTCAATCTACCACAGGAAACAGACTATGCAGAAAACATATTAAAGCAATTCACAATTATTCCTTTTACGGTAAATATTCTTAATAAACAAATTAACGACATATTTTATCAGTCTTTCTAATCAATATTTTCACAAGGGATTAAAGAAAAACTTGAAAAAGATAACAATGAGTACCCCAGTTTGCGACAGTTCCGGAAAAAAATGTAGCCCAAACGACTCTTACCATGAATGGCGGGAGAGCAATGTTAGGCGGGTAGGCGCGCAGCGGGGCGGCAGACCAGTGACCACACACCATCCCCGCCACAACGGTCAGGGCCACGCACAGCACACGCAACATGACAGGCTGTGGGGGCGAGGGCGGGCAGTGCATGAGTGAGTGTGAGGAAGGTCTCGGCTCAAAACTTGTAGGAAGACTTTTTTTTTTACAGTAAGGTATAGGCAGCTCAAAAAACAAAACAAAACACGAAAACAGCAACAAAAAAGCCCGCGAGACGCTACCCCGACAAAAGAAAAAATATATATAATAGAGGCCAGAAGAGAGGTCAATTTCGGGTGGAGACTGGATCATATTCTCACATTTCAGGACTTACACACACACACACACACACACACACACACACACACACATTATTATAAGGCTTTCGTAGTGGTTGTGTTAGTGTTTCCATGGGTTGTTTCATGAGCCTAGTGATGGTTTGACAAGATTTCTGCACCAAGAATGTGAAAAACGCCCCCTAAAATTCTGAGCCCAAGTACATGTATATATAACAAGGCTTTCGTAGCAGATGTGGGCCTTTCCATGGGTAGTTTTATGAACCTGGTGGTAGTCTGACAAAGCTTCTGTAATATGGACGTGATAAAAGACTCATAAGAACGCACTCAACCTCTTTCTGTTGCCCGTAGAAATGACTGATGTAAGTCGGAAGCGTCTAAGATACCGGCTTAAGACTTGCGCAGGAGACTCACCTCTTGACTCAACCTTCCGAACTGTGGACACGAGCAATGGGCGACTGGAGGAGGACAGGAGACGAGTGGTGCCTCGCTGTCCGGCCCGTCAGTTTTATGGTGGCGTGGAGAGCGAACGCGCCAAAACAAATTTTTATGAATACATACATTAAACTTTCTCTATCAATGGAGCGTGACAAGGTGCCGAGGAAGAGTTAAGGCTCATTGGAGGAGTCAAAGGCACCAAATCATCAAATTGCTGTGAAGATCTCAATTGGTTTGGAATGGCGTCGCATGCAAACAAAATCTTGACGTTCGTTTTGGATGTAAGTTTTCTCATGTGATGTGAATTGAGATCGAGAGGGCCCAGCACACATACTTAACAAGGCTTTCATAGGCGTTTTGGGCACTTCCATGGGTAGTTTCATGACCCTGGAGGTAGGCCTAGTCTGACCCTTCTTTTGTATATATACCATGAACGAGAAAAAAAAAAACCCACTCGTGAGAACCCGATTAATTTTCTTTTTTGGACTTGGGAAATCGTTGATGTTAGAGGCGGCGGCGTCTAAAAATAGCGACCAGAGTGAAGGGAGTGAAATAAGGAACCATTGAATTCTCGAGGCGCGTGGGATGCCGACACTCAAAGTACCGCGTAAAAAAGTGTGCTCGTTCAACACACCGTCTGCTCGAATGTGATGCCGATTAAGTGGTTTTTTTCCTCATTCTTCTTCTTCTTTATCATCTTCCTTACTTTCTTCTGGTTCCTGTTTTTCATTTTCATCATTTTCTTGTTTTCGTTCGTTTTTTTACATCATTTTCACTTTCGTCTTCTTCTTGTTCATGTTGTGTTTAGAACGATATTTTTTTCTGGCAAATTCCTGATCGACAAAAAAATAACTGGAGTAAAAAAAATATAAAAAACTTCTGGTTCTTGTTTTTCTTTTTCATCATTTTCTTGTTTTCGTTCCTTTTTTTTACATCATGTTCACTTTCTTCTTGTTGTTCATGGTGTGTTTAGAACGACTTTTTTTTCTGGCAAATTCCTGATCGACAAGAAAATTATTGGAGTCAAAAAATAATGATAAGAAAAACCTAACTGTGTAGACATTTCGCAATACTCGGCGTGCAGTGAGGCCTTAAAGAATGCAATAACAGAAACTACGCATTTAAAAACACTAAAGTCATATTGTGCACACCCTTGAGTAACAAATGCTTGAAGTGGAGGTAAAGAGAAACGATACAAGAATGAAGTCAACGATGTATGGATTTGATGGGACGGGAAGTCAACCTCTGCTACTATTTGGCTTTTTCTTCCTACCATCCCCAGCTGTTCTTCAAATGCTCTAAGTAAAGGCAAAGACTAACGATATAAATGAGGTCACTGAGTTTATCATGTATGGATTTGATGGGACGGGAAGTCAACCTCCCTCTGTCTACATTTGGTCCTCTGGCAGCTACTGTTTGGCTTTTTTCTCCTCCCATTTCCACCTGTTCTTCAAATGCTCTAAGTAAAAGCAGACTAATGATATAAAAGATGTCACTGGGTTAAACATGTATGGATTTGATGGGACGAGAAGTCAACCTCTGATACTGTTTGGCTTTTTTTTTCTCCTCCCATCCCCAGCTGTTCTTCAAATGCTCTAAGTGAAGGGGATAAAACTAATTCACAAGGTAATCATGTATGGATTTTCCGGGACAATAAGAAGCCCGCCTCACCCTCTGCCTATAATGGTTCACCTGACAGGAATTTGGCTTCTTCCTCCTCCTACACCCAGTCCCTTCTTCCTGTGGGTGGGGTGGGGTGGGGGTCAAGCGGTCATGCTCTTTTCTAAACATTTCGGCGCCCAAGCACACATATTTGATAGGCTTTCGAAGGAGTTTTGAGCAGGGGAAGTTTTATGACCCTGGTGGTAGTTTGACCCATCTTCTGTATAATGAAACTAATATAAACGCTCATTAGAACCCGAGTGATCTCCTTTTCGGCCCATGTAAATAGTTGATGTGCGGGGTGGAAGCATGGGCGGAAGCGTCTGGAAATACCAACGAAGGGCCGCTCCCAGCAAACATCTCCCGCGAGACACACTAACGATCACCCCGCCCCCTGGACACACTCATCGCCTCGCCTCGCCGCGCCCCGCCCCCCGCTCCCCGCCGCCTTCGCCTTCTTCAGATTTATTGATATATATTAACTTATTTTCTCGTACTTTCATCATGTATCTTTCGAAATACATGATTTTGTGTATATATCTAGTTGATATTGATATTCAAATAATAATAATAATAATAATAATAATAATAATAATAATAATAATAATAATAATAATAATAATAATAATAATAATAATAATAATAATAATAATAATAATAATAATAATAATAATAATAATAATAATAATAATAATAATAATAATAATAATAATAATAATAATAATAATAATAATAATAATAATAATAATAATAATAATAATAATAATAATAATAGTAATAATAAAATAGTGTGTGTGTGTGTGTGTGTAATTTCACCACGGCCTGATCACGTGTTGGACTCGTGTGTGTGTGTGTGTGTGTGTGTGTGTGTGTGTGTGTACTGAGGTTCAGAGCAAACAATTACTTGGATTAACAAGACTAATCAGGATTAAGTTCATGGCTCGGAGGCGGCATGGAGGTCCAGCAGCCAACGCTGCTCCTTTTGAACCCAGGCCGCCTCGGGGACGCACGCTACAATTGAGGTCCGGATGAGACCCACGCCGCGATGCTGCCGACCAATACTCTATAAAGCATGTCGAGGACGTGGGTCGTATTAGTCCTGTTAGTGTTAGTGTGGTGCAGTGCCTCGGCAGCTCCAACATCAGCGGTGCGGGAGGGGGCCAAACGCAATGCAGCGCTCATTAAACTACTGCTGCAAAAGCTTAGGCTGCCTACAGGTCCTAAGCCCCTGCACACCTACACACAGGAAGAGGAGGCCGAGAGAGTGAATGTGATGAACCTGCTGACTTTTCTCATCCTGGAAGGCTCGGCGCCCTACGTCAGGCAGGTCCTGGAGGATGTGCTCGCGCTGCTGCAGAACGAAGACGGGCGGTCTGAGGAACTTCTCGACGCTGCTTACAACACGTGGAGTTGGTTGCGAGATGTTGAGAGCCTGAGATACAACTACAACTCCTTCACGTCGCTGCTGCAGGTCGTCCTTGGCTCAGCAGCGTACGGTCGTTTGCTGCGGTGGCTGGTGGATATTGGGCGCCGTGTGAAAGTGTCAAAGGAAATAGTGAACAGTGCCAAAACGCTTGAACAGTTTGTAGCCTTGTGTCTGAACCCGCTGCTGGAAACGTTCGTGAAGGCATTACTGGATGACTTTCCTTCCTTCGTCACAAACGTTTGCAACAAGTTCCTGCACCAAGCCAGCGGTCCTCAAGTGGATGAGCACGACTTTCCAGGCTTGGTAGAACATTTTTGCGTCATATTTTCCTACGAAGACTACCAAGACGAGCACCCTCCTGCCTCGACACAGATGGTTGAGATGGCGGTGTACAGTCTGACGGTGGTGGACAAAGTAGTGAGGAGAACTGAATGCATAGAGAAAGCGTTGTGCCTCTTCGACCAAGCGAGGACCTGGTTCTCCTCCTACCCCGTCAAGATCGCCCTGGTGATCGCGAACAAAACGGGACTCCTAAATAAACTGTTTCCGCTGCGCATACAAATAGCCTTCCGAACGTTGGCCTGGGAGGTGAAGGGAGAACTCTGCTGCAGCTTTTTCACGTGTGACATCACGGTATTCTTAATTGATTTATGTGACAACGAATGAGAGGGTTGATGTTCTGTGCTTCGTGTGACAGTGGACTGTTCACTGATGACTTAATGATGACTAGGTGACCGCAGATACTCGTGCAACATTATGTGAAGACTTCTTATCGGAGGAGTTATCAGAACACTACCACCACCCCTACTACTGCTACTACTACTACTACTACTACTATTCGTGTGTGTGTGTGTGTGTGTGTGTGTGTGTGTGTGTGTGTGTGTGTTCGTCCTTCACATGCACTCTCAATAATTCTTCATCCAGTTATTTCCTCACATTTTCTCCTTTCCTTCCTTCCTTCCCTTCCTTTTACCTGTCCCTTCTCTTTGCTACCTGTCTGCTCCTCATCTTTACCTTCTGTTATTTGTTTGTTAACCAATATTTTTGTTATCTTTTTATTGATGTTATTGTTTATGATCATCAAATTTGGTTGTTGCTTCCAATCATCATTCATATAACTGTTAGTGACATTTTATAATTTTTGGTGATATTTGACGTTCTTTTACAGGCTGTTTTGTTGCTTGTGTCGCCTTGACGTGTGTGGGGAGAAAGTGACACGCAAGGAACACTGTGTGCTCCATCAATGGCGAGAGAGCGATATTATTTCACTAGTCAATCTCAGGTATTATATTAATGTATTTTTGTTTAATATGAATTTCAAAATGAAGTTCCATAGTAGTAGTTAGTCATTTTCCCCTCATTTGCAGTACATTATATGATAATGTTATCTGTTTAACAATGGTTCACAGTCACCTTTGTCAGCTGTTTTCTGTTTAGTGAGGTCAGTGTTTTAATAAGGGTGTTTTATTTAGCATTATTAAATAATGGTTTATACATCCAAGTGGTACAGACTTTTTATAATGCCATGAATATTGGTGATACAATTACTTTACTTATTTCTTACTGTATTTATCTGTGTATCTTTCTGTATCTTTATAATAAGTAAAAAGATGTCTCTAAAAGTTGTATATCTTATTATCAATCACTCTGAAACATGTATTTAAAATTAACAAGTCACATTCAGAATGCCAGAATGAATCTGATTTTATATAAAATCAAACAGTCAGTTTTCATATAAAATGGTGTCAGCTCATAAATACCATTTTTTGCATGCATTAATAACCGTCACTCTTACTTTAATCACATATCAAACACCCGGTGGAGTTGAAAAAAATACTTTGATAAAAATTAAAGAGGCCTCTGATGAGAAAGAAGAAAACAAGTGAGAAAATAGCAGTCTAGTGAAATCAACTGCTCTCAAGACCCTTTACTTTACCTATGTCTGTAAAATCCCCACTACTACTTAACCCGGTAGCAGCGATGGGCCAAATTTGTGGCTTTACCGTGTAGCAGCGACGGGCCAAATTTGTCCCATGATATAAACCCCCCAAAATAAATGATACATAATCTGATCACAAATGCTTTGATATATATTATGAAATGGTTTGGGTGAGGGGTGATTTTTTCTTATTTTTCTCGCTTGGAGGGACCATTAAGAAACATGATCCCTGCTGCTACCGGGTTAAAGTATAACAGGATCAGCTGAGCCTCAAGATCTGGTCATCTCAATAATATATAGTTACTGGAAAAAACCTGATCATCCTTAATGTCTACATAAACAAGGAAAGTTTTAAACAGCACAATAGACCTTCCAACATCTTTTTATTTGACTGGTAAATTAATAAAAAACAATCAACGTTTTAATGTGGTAACTATCTCTTACCTATTCCCTGTATGCTACTCGCAGCGGCCATCCCCTGCAGCCTCTGTCTCGGCGGTGGGGCCGTTCAGGACACTCATGACATACTTCTCAGCTTCCTTCCGCCTTCCCAGCCGTGCTACCTTCCCTGAAAAGCGTGTCTTTCCCCCTCCACGGCCCTCCAGAAGCTCACAAATCCTGCAGTGCACAAAACACCAATGAAGAAAGTTGTTAGTTGATACATGGGTAAATTACAGTAGACTAAAAAGTAGATAATGGTTCCCTCTCTTTATCTCAGATGTGCTGTTCCTTCCAAGAACACATCCCCTCCCACCTCTCCTGAATGCTTCAGTCCTATCAGTCCTTGCACATCCTCCCACACAGAGCAGGGTGTTACAACTTCAATTACTTTAGCTTGTCTTCTCTGAAAATTATTACTTTACTCTTTATAACATTCTTTCTTAGCTCCCTACTGCTAAACTTAGAAAAATAAGCAGCTACTGATAATATTCATGTGACATTCCACTGAGAAATAAATGTAATCTCTTAGAAAAGTATCATTTATATAACTTGACTGGCAAACTGTAGCTCTTAACATGAGACTACATTAAGCAATGGTGCCTCTGTTGGGTGCCACGGCAGACACTCACCTGGGCCCCAGCTGAGCCACCAGGGCAGGAGGCCCGTGCACCAACAGGTTCCCTCGGCCCTTGTCCTCCCCGGCAGTGAGCACCTTCAGGATGCTCTGATTTAATGAGAAAAACAAGCTTCATTACTTCCACTGATAATAACTAAGTGTCTGAAAAAAGTAGTTTGACAGTGAACAAATCACTTGGCAGAAGGCTATCCACTCACCAAACAGTAAGATAATTTTTCAAAGTTATCAAGATTACAATAGTATCATATTTTCACACTAATCACAAATATTATCAGACAACAGTAACATGGAAGTCCTTCTCTTTTCTGATTTGTCTCTCATTTATTAGTGTTCCCCTCTCCTGATTTACATTATAAACTTGGGTTAGTAGTAGTAGTGATAGTGGTAGTAAGAGTTAACCCCTTCAACTTTAGTCAAAACAATTAGACATAGTATTACACAATATAATGGTACCTGGAGAACACATACCGAAGGGAGGACAGAGTGTGGTGGAGGTGAAATCCAGGTGAAATAAAAAAGAATGAGAGAAACCGAGGATGAGAGAATGCACAGGAATAATTAGAGGAGACTCATGAATGGCATTAACCCCTGATTCTTGAGGTGAAGGAAGTAAGAAATGTGCTCCCACCTCATCATTCATCTCATTGACGATGGCGTTGAGGTAGTCGGTGTCCCCGTCCCGGCGGTGGTGGAAGAAGACGGGCGGCCTCGGGTCTTGGGCCAGAAAGGTCTTTGCCTCAAACACTGCAATGTCCTTGAGAGCTTCCTTGATGGACTTCTGAGCCGCTTTAAAGGAAAAGAAGAACCATTGAGTTATAGATTGTGCTAAATGAGAGAAGTCGTTGGTACCTGGCATATGCAATTCAAAGCAGACATACAAAAACTTCTCCACTTTACCAGCTCACAGAACCCCAGCCATCACACACACACACACACACACACACACACACACACACATTCACACACACACAAAGAAAAGAAATATAGAGGTTTGGAACAGACTAAGTGAGGATGTAGTATAGGCGAGGAGTGTCCAAAGCTTTAAGGAAAAGTTGGATAAATGTAGATACGGAGACGGGACCACACGAGCGTAAAGCCCAGGAGAAAAAAACAACTAGGTAAATACACAAACACACACACACACTCACTTCATGACGCACAGCTTGAATCAGTACAACCACACAAATATCTCGGTGCTCATTTCCATGCCAGTAATTAAATACCAAATGCAAATAAAAGTTTTGCTATACTTAAAAATCCACAATATTACAAAGGTGCCTAACCATGCCTTCATAACTCAGCTAAGCACATGACTTACTTTTGAGGTCTTTTTGGTTCTTCTCCACCAGTCGGATGTGATCGGCCGCGCTGGAGTGCAGGAGGGTGTTCAGTTGGCGCTCCCGGCTCACACACTCCCCAAAGTACCTGTTGAGGAGACCCGTTACCACCTGCTTCAGTCACCGTCTGATTTCAAACAAAAGACAATGGTTGGTATTTTCAGATGCTTCCTCCTCTCACATCAACTACTTCCAAAGGCCTAAAAGGAGGTCAATTGGATTCCAATGAGTTTTTAAGGTTCACGGTACAAAGGAAGGGCAAATCATAATGCACAGGTTCTGGTGGCACACTAATGTTACACTTTATTACTAAACCAAAAGAAAAAGCCTTTCTCCTCTCACTAACACTCTTACAGGCCTTCCTGCTCTCACTAACACTCTTACAGGCCATGAAAATACTACGAGGTTGTCCTACCTCAGAAGTCTGTTTCCTGCCACAAAGAAGAGCAGGGTGCGGCCAGCCTTGCCCTTCTCCGTGCGCAGCAGCTTCACCGCCTGCAGATCTGCAAGATTTCTGACGTGGGTGCCGCAGCACATGTTGGCGTCCACGCCCTCAATGCTGACCACACGGACCGGCCCCACCACGTCCTCCGGCAGCCCTCGGGTGCGGATCTGTTCCAGGGTCGTGGCAGATCTTTGCTTGCTATCATTCCTAATGGTGTTTGTAATACCATAACCTTTGCCTACTGTGCTGCCACAGTAAAGCAAGAATACTTTCCTCTCAGCATGTTATGATGCCAAAGCCATCAAGGGAATGTTTTTTTGTCTTGAGAGAAAAAGTTTTTAGAACAATGAATAGGTAGTCTTGGATAACAGAAGAAGGATGTTCATACTTAAATCTAAATCTAAAGAAAAGGAGGGAGGCAAGAAAGACGGAGTCCTGTGCACCAGGATGAGTGATTGAACAGCCAACACTTTCAGAGCCAAGCTGTGAAAGGTGATTTTATAAGGCCAGGAACACTTAGCTGTTCATGAGTAGGGAAAGGTGTGTTCATAACTAAAAAAGGTTATTGTTTTACATTTTGGCTCACAACACCATTTGACTACCTTGCGATACTGGTGCAGATACAAGGTACAGCAGCAGGAGGAATATACTGCTACATGTTCCAGGGTACTACTTGCCCAAAGCTACATTCAGCAGGGTCTTAAATAAAGAGTTAAACTAAGATTACACAAACATACAAATCTAACACTTACCTTTTTTAAGTTTGGATCAGAAGCCTCAAACTCTCTGATGCTGACGGGAGTGGCTTCACGGATCTTTTGGTTGGCAACTTCTTCCACTTTGGCCACTTCCTCCTCAGTCATCCTGTCCGTGTTGAGCTCAATGTGGGAGACTGCCTCGGCCAAGTACCACGATGTTGTGGCATATCCGTACATGTCATCAGCCACGGCTACAGGAAAATGAGGAACATCTCAATCCAAATTTGATCTGATCTTTCATGATTGTTATAAAAAACTGGGTCTACTTCTTAAGTTTATTTTCACAATGTTCCTATGCTATTATGATGATGGCAATGGTAAGTGGATGGGAAATGACACACTTCAGAAGAGAGGACTTAAGCATGTCTGCTACTAAATAAAAAGATATATACAAAAAGGAGGGAAGGACAGACAGACATTGAAAGAATATGAATGGCCTGCCACCCACCCGTCACAAGGTGCTGAGCGGAGTGTTGCTGCATGTGGTCGTGGCGGCGCGTCCAGTCCACCTCCTGAGTGACAGACGCACCTTCCTCTAAGGGCTCCGCCAGGTAGTGCGCCGCCTCGCCTTTGCGGCGCTCCACACGCAGCACTGCCACGCCGCCAGCCAGCCCTCGGTCATCAGGCTGCGGAAGAATTTGTGGTGTCTTGAAGTGGGTGTATGATTTTATCATACAGGGTTTACTTTCAATGCAACTTCTTTTTTTAATAATGATTTTCTTTAACCCCTCGACAGCGTACTTCCAACAAGAAGACATCACCAAGCTTCAGAAATGGAACAAAAAGTGGCTGCTACAATTCAATGAAGCGAAATGTAGTCATGCACCTTGGGAGGGGATATCCAGCATACCAATACCACATAGGAAACACTCCACTATCCACCACAGAAGCAGAGAAAGACCTCGGACTATATGTTATCAGGCTACCAGTGCAAGTCAAATCCGTGCCAATTGCAGTAGACAAGTTAAAATGGCTTGGTAATCAACATATTTTTTATACTGTCATCGTTGGGTTTTACAAGATACTCTTTGTTCAATCCAAATGTGAATATCATAGAATACAAAAACATTGTTCCCTACAGCTTACCTGTCCTCCACCTTCAGGGAAGAAAATGGTGTCCTCAAAGACAACCTCAAAACATTCCACCTTTTTCTTCTTCCCATCCACCACTACATCAAGCTTGGCCGGCTTACAGGACACCACCTTCGTTGTGTACTGAAAAAAACATCAGGAGTGTCAGACAATGAAGGGACAAGATCTTAGGGCTGCTTTCACAGTCTTTTTGTTTGTTTTGATCGTTACCAATGGCGGTGATCGACGCTATAGTTTTCCACATGAAACTGGCTGATGGGGTAGTGGCGGCTGCAGAGGAAGCGAGAGGTTTTGAGAGTGTGTGGCAGTGTGCGGGGCTAGGCTAACCCAGCAGCTGACACTGTCCCATCGGCTAGTTTTACGTGGAAATACTATAGCGGCGATCGCCTCCATTGGTAATGATCGCAACAAACAAAATGACTGTGAAAGCGGCCCTTAGACACACCACGGCAATGAGACTGGTGCAGGACGAAACACTCACCTTGGTCTCATAACAGTGACGCTGGCAGTAGAACACCATTGTGACCACAGCACTGACGCAGCTGAACCTTCCTTCCTCACGCAGCTACTTTTATATTTTGTTGCCGGACACTTGGGAATGGGTGTGCTTGTCACTGGTCACTTGCCGGCAGCCGCTCCCTCACCTCCTTACAGCTGTCATCTTTGCACTGGAAAATTAATTCTACATTCACTATTACTATTCTATAACATTACTTTCTGTTGATTTTTCATGTTATAAACTAAGTCCTTAGACAAATTTCTTATCCTGTATCCTATTCAATGTTTTCTCTTTCCTCTGAAGGCCTTTATATAAAGATTTAGATATGAAATCCATCACGTCATTGGTTAAAATAGCTTGTAGCCATTAAATGGGAATATCCTTGCATCCTGCTTTGATATTACTTAGATACTGGTACTGCTTAGGCCTACAGCTTTCTGAGTAATGTCCTGCCTAGATATCTGTCAGTGTGTTGGACAAGAAATATTACTGCAGCTCTGCCACCGATGACAACAACAACACCGCACGAAGTGTATCACATTTAGCATAAATAAATAACTTAATAAATCTGACCCAAAGTAAATCTAAGTTAATCTAGCCTGACCTGTGTCAACATGCAATGTCCTACGCTGTGCTCAAGATTTCTTCATATACAGAAATTTCTTTAATTTTCCAGAGGCTATTAGTTAGTGAACTGCATTATTCAGGGATCAAAACACAACACATAATGTATTCACCTCATGCAAGATGTTTATATCCGGTAATTTCAATGTTATCTGGAGGGACAGAGAGAGAGAGAGAGAGAGAGAGAGAGAGAGAGAGAGAGAGAGAGAGATTGCTTACCTTAGTGTCAGTGATGGTAAAGAGGCTAGGGAGCTAAATAACTCATAAAAGAGAGAGAGAGAGAGAGAGAGAGAGAGAGAGAGAGAGAGAGAGAGAGAGAGAGAGAGAGAGATTGCTTACCTTAGTGATGGTAAAGAGGCTAGGGAGCTAAATAACTCATAAAAGAGAGAGAGAGAGAGAGAGAGAGAGAGAGAGAGAGAGAGAGAGAGAGAGAGAGAGAGAGGTGGGCAAACAGCCTGAGAATAAAGACATTAATATGGCCTACTCCTGCTACATTTTTACCAATATGAGTGACTGAAAACCTGCTGGGAAAGGAAAACTCTTTTAACGTGGATGTTGCAATATCCTTTTGTCCCGGGGTGATGGAGTCTTACCAACATTTTCTCCTTTCCCTCCTTCCCTTGTTATTACCTGTCTTGTCCTTCTCTTTCTTACCCATATGAGGATAGACAGTCTCCAAGGACCAACGTGACGGAGATGAGCACCGCCGCCACAGCACGTGATCCCACCCTTACCCTGCCCCCAACCTGACATGCACTGCTGGCTGGACATAGTTAAGGTCAGAACAACTGCCGTAACTCACCTATAACACCGATAACTTACCTATAACCGGCATTTAGAGGATAGGCCGGTGACTGGGCGGGTTCTTGCTCTTGCTCTTGCTGTACAGGTGCCGTTGGAGATCCCAAGGTAAACAAACCCGCGGGAGGGAGGACTTCTTCTTGTATCGCTGCCAGATTGTCGTACACAGGGCCGCCAAGTTGGAGCTCAGTGCAGGGTGAAGTGTATGTGTACAGTGCAACATTTAAGTGTGCGAAGTGAAGTAGGCCTATTTAAGTGTAGAGAAGTACCAAAGAGGACCTAAGAAGCGATACAAAGCGGAACAGGTCAAAAGGAGAAGGAGGAGGAGGAATTATACTTTATGCCAAATTCCACATTTTGGCATTTTCTTCCTTTGTTTGGCATGCAATTTTGGTGGTTGGCATTTACTAAGAATTTGACATTTTTCTTGGAATTTTTTGAGAAAATGATATAATATTGCTTGGGGTATTTGGGCCACAGTTATATCCCTGCCCTAAGCAATGTAAAGTAATTAAATATCTTGCACTGAATAATCTCTTACTTAATTTATGAAGATGATATAACGATAGCTTGTGTGAAGTTTATCCTAAGACCCCCAGTGATCAGAAGAGGCGCTATGCATTGAACGTGTAGGACTGGTCGGCAGAAGGATATTTATTTATTAAAGGCTTGCATTCATTTATACAAACTTCAATCGTCTCCTCGCACCCTTCGCGTCTCCAGAGAATATAAATGTCTGTCTATTCTCATATGGGAAGTTTCTCAAGTGAACATTTAGGGCCATATTTTCAAACATTTCTGCGCCCAAGAACACGTAATTTACTAGTTTTTCGTGGGCGTTTAGGGCATTTCCAGGGGTACTTTTATGACCCTGGTGGTAGTCTGAGCCTTCTTCTGTACCGTGAACCTAAAAGAACACTCATTAGAACTCGATTAACCTCCTTTTTGGCCTTTGGAAATTGTTGATGTGAGAGGCTGGGTCGTCTAAGAATACCAACCTTACTGATCATGTCTACTTACCAGCAATGCCCTCGTCTATGCCCATCCCTTTCACATCTATTGTCATAACTAATCAGCTTTCTTTTATTAAAAAAAATCTTAATCGAAGCACAAATGAACGTAATCGTGAAGGCTTGCTCATGGGCACAAGCATATATGAGACACTTTACCGTCACACAGCTCACTGTTACTGCTGCGACAACATTTTGGGCATAACTGGTGGGTGATGGATTGGTGACGGAGAGGCTTGAGACGATGCCTGTGCGTGTTCTGGGGATGACTTGAGTTCCTGTTGGGCTGAAAGGTGCGGGGCGTTGGCTTACCCGCCCTCTCTGTGGCTTGGGCCAGGCTGGAGACGGGGACGGCGAGGAAGAACAGGGGAGAAGAACAACAAATGCAACAACAGCACAATAACAACAGCAATGAACACCAGATGAACAAAAAATCCATCCATGCAACAGTTCCATAATTAAACAGTTAACAAGTCGAATAAGGAACGAAAACCACAACAGATAAACTTCTTTCATTTATAGCGTTACATTATTACAACTAATAGTCATAGGTACTTAACGAGAAGGCGAAAGTGCACGAAATTGATGCTCGAGAGGTGCCAGCCATCAGCTCTTCCGACACATGACTTAGGACCAGCTTCACAGTTCCCCATGACGGGTTAGTAAGCTCCCAAACCAATACCAGAGCCTTCGAAATTTCCTCGTATAGTGTCTGGTGTTTATATCTAAGTTCACAAATTTGATGAAACTATACGGGAAAAGTCTTGTGTATTTAGTGTGGCATCGAAGACCTCCCCATTTTGGATTGTATGGGATTCTATAGTTTGGTTCGGGCTGTTACGAAGACACTGTGTTGGACTGTGAAATTGGCTCTTAGAGTAACCTAACATCATTATCATCATCATCATCCACCCGAAATTGACCTCTTTTTTAGGTACTCTTTACTTTTATCTTCTATAGAGCGGCGAGTAGCGAGCTTTTTTTTTTACTCTTTGTGTTGCCCTTGCGCCGTATCCTCTGATGTAAAAAAAATGTATATCAAGAGCGAAACGTTTGAGAATATGGACCCAAATCCTAATAATATTGACCTACGGGAGAACAGGACTTATAGAGACTTTTGAATTCTACACACACACACACACACACACACACACACACACACACACAAAAGTCCTTCGTTCATACTGTGGCCTAGGATGTATCTGTGTTTGTTTGTCTGTCACACATACACTCTCTCTCTCTCTCTCTCTCTCTCTCTCTCTCTCTCTCTCTCTCTCTCTCTCTCTCTCTCTCTCTCTCTCTCTCTCTCTCTCTCACCCGTTAACTTTCTTTTCACACTCCTGTATCTACCGTGGCGGCGGCTTCCTTCTTCTGCCTCTTCTTCCCGTCCTGCGCCTCGTTGGAGTAGGGCACGCACCAGCCGTCCTCGTTGGTGATCAGGATGGGTATGTGTGTCCCCCCTTGGCCGCCTCCTTCGCCTACCTTGCATTCAGAGTCCGAGGCAAGATTTCGACCCGAGGGATTGCGCTTCCGGACCTCATTCCCGCCTCTGATCTTGGGTTGAGGAGAGGAGAGAGAGATGAGAGCGTTGTCACAAATGGTTTTCCCCTCAATCAGTGTTTATAGAAAAAGGAGAAAAGGTATGAAGGTAACAAAAATAGGTATTGGAGAAACAGAATATCGGTAAATCAGTTTCTACCCTGTTACCCCAAAAGAAATTACTGCAAAGATGAATAATAATAAAAAAATGAATAAATAAAAGGGAACAAATGACTGAAGGCAAAACTAACTAACTAATTAACTAACTAACTAACTAAATAATATAAATAAAATGCTACACAGGACTCTAACCAGAAAGAGAGCAAGCTGGAACACTTCTTAGGTCAGGGCAAAAAGTAAGGTGAAAATCAAAGCCCAGCGGAACACCAACCACCCGTGTCAGATTATCGTACTCAGAGCATCGTATTTACCGATTTCTGACCCATAAATATTGCCAAGAGCACCAATAATTAACTATTTTAACGATAATTATAAATGAAGCCTGTTATCGGGATGGAGGAGACAGTTTTGGGGTCGGAAATCGGCAAACATGAGGCTGAGTGCGACGATCCGGCAATGTTGACACCACCTTGCGTCGCGTACCGATCTCTGGCGGTAGTGTGGCAGCAGGTCCCAGGAGAGGCGGCGATACACTATACGGTGCACACACAGCGCCGTCAACACCACTGCCAGCACGTTGACCGCCACCACCACCGCCACCACCACCAGCGTGTTGATCTGCCGTGAGGAGACATAAAGAGTCGTATTATAAAACATTTCGCCGCCCCAAAACACAAATTGCCAAGGCTTTCTGAGGAGTTATGAGCATTTCCAGGGGTAGTTTTATGACCCTGGTGGTAGTTTGACCCTTCTTCTATACCATGAACCTAAATAAACACTCTTTAGAACCCGGCTGACCCCCTCTTTGACCTTTAGAAATGGCTGATGTGAGAAGAGAAATTGTCTTAAAATACCAACCAAAAAGACTAAGATGATAGAGTCAGATAGTCAGCCAGCGGTCTAAACTCTAGGGGCAGCTCCTGTAAAGATCACACCACCTGTTCCTATCATTGCATCCGTCAAGAGAACATTGGAATCCTAAACTGATTATCCCTTTAATTGGCTTCTACTATAACATCTGTAAGGGCGGCATCTCTATGGGTATATTCTTTAGCTTTCCCTTACTCTTGGGCTGTCTTCTGTACCGTATAAAAGAACCTCCTTAAACTCTTTCAATAGGGGCGTATCGAGACAGCACAGGAACTAAACTGATTATCCCTGTAACTGGCTTCTTCTATAACATCTGTAAGGGCGGCATCTCTATGGGTATATTCTTTAGCTTTTCCTTACTCCTGGGCTGTCTTCTGTGCCGTATAAAAGAACCTCCTTCCTACGACTTAAACTCTTTCAATAGGGGCGTATCGAGACAGCACAGGAACTAAACTGATCATCCCTTTAACTGGCTTCTTCTATAACATCTGTAAGGGCGGCATCTCTATGGGTATATTCTTTAGCTTTCCCTTACTTTTGGGCTTGTCTTCTGTGCCGTATAAAAGAACCTCCTTCCTACGACTTAACCTCTTTCAATAGGGGCGTATCGAGACAGCACAGGAACTAAACTGATCATTCCTTTAACTGGCTTCTTCTATAACATCTGTAAGGGCGGCATCTCTATGGGTATATTCTCTAGCTTTCCCTTACTCTTGGCCTGTCTTCTGTGCCGTATAAAAGAACCATCCTAAGAAATGAATAAAAAAATATCCATAAAGAACTTACCTCCGTGTTCCCGAAGCAGACAGCGAGAGGAGGCTCAGTTTCTGCTTCAGGCTCCGATGTGGCGGTACCCTCAGGATCCAGGGCACGAGTGGACTCCTCTGATGTGCTGCTGGTGGTGGTGGTGGTTGTGGTGGAGGTGGTGGGGGTGGTAGTGGAGGTGGTGTTGCTCCCGACTATCGCCTCGGTGGTAGTGGTGGTGGTTTGCGTGGCAGGAGCGTCTGTTATCGTCGTGGTGGTGCGATCAGGGGAGGTGGAAGTGGAGGTAGCAGGTGGAGGCTGGGTAGTGGAGGAGGATGAGGAGGATGAGGCGGTGGTGGTAGTGGTGGTGGTGGTGGTGGTGGCCTGTGAGGGCTGGGAGTCTGCACCCTCAGTAGTGGTGGAGGAGGGCAGATTGGGTGTACTCGTGGCCTCACCAGATTGCGAGGTCTCTGCTGCTCCTGTACTCTCTTCGGGAGGTGCCGTGTTGGTTGAATGTATGGGCGAAGTGGTGGTGGTGGTAGTGGAGGTGGAGGTTGTGGAGGTGGAGGTACTGGAGGTCTCTGGGTGCGTGACATTAACGTTTTCATGATTCAGATGGTCAGTTTCACCCTCCATTACGATAGCAGGCCCTTCACTCACGTCAGGAGGGGATGTCGCCGCCTCAGGAGCCGCCGTAGAGGAGCTGCCTGTGGACTCCTCGGCTGCAGCGTTCTGTGTCGTGGCAATCGTGTTCAGGCTGGTGGTTTGGTCGGGGGCTGGAGTTGAGGACCCGCCTTCCTCGCCCTCTACAGCCTGCATACCTTCGCCGCCAGTGGAGGTGTCAGTATCTGCGGGTGTGGGTCCTCCTTCCAGCTGACCTTGCCCCCTCGCCGCCGTCAGCAGGAGGTAGCAGCCTGTGGGGGATTAAGGGGAAGGTGATCAACTAGACGATGAGTTTCCAGAGTGAATATCGTCGCCAAAGCCTATGTGTGTATATATGTTTGTAATTATCAGTCTTTTCTTTCATCGTTGTCAGTGGCAAACTCTGCAACCGCCTTCCTTCCTCTGTATTTCCTTATCCTTACTTCCTTTGAAACTCCATCACGAGGAAAGCATCAGTACTTCTCCAGGCTAAACTGATTAATATTTCGTTATCTCCCGCTCTTCCTTATACAAAAGCAACGTGTTCGAAGCATTTTAACTTCATACAGTTTAGTTTTCCATTTGGCGTGTCTCTAGTGCCTTGAAAAAACTATCCTGTCAGCCTGTGGTAGGTAAAACACTCGTGAGGAGAGCATCAGTACCTCTCCAGGCTAAACTGATTAATTTTTCGTTATCTCCCGCTCTTTCTTATACAAAAGCAACGTGTTTGAAGCATTTTAATTTCATACAGTTTAGTTTTCCTTTTGACCTGTCTCTAGTGCCTTGAAAAACTATCCTGTCAGCCTGTGGTAGGTAAAACACTCGTGAGGAGAGCATCAGTACTTCTCCAGGCTAAACTGATTAATATTTCGTTATCTCCTGCTCTTCCTTATACAAAAGCAACGTGTTCGAAGCATTTTAATTTCATACAGTTTAGTTTTCCATTTGACGTGTCTCTAGTGCCTTGAAAAACTATCCTGTCACCCTGTGGTAGGTAAAACACTCGTGAGGATGTAGAGCAGGATCTGAGAGGCAGCGGCTGGCGATCGGCGCTGATTGTGTTACGGTGACACGGTGCAAACGGCCGCGTGGTGAGCCGACGGCCGCGTAACCCGAACCGTGCTCTCCTCTGGGGCCCTGGACTCACGCCAAGGTATCGTGCTGCGTCATAATAATCACCGTGCGTCATTACAGGCTGTGCTGCATATTTACCCTCACCAAACACTGCTTTTTTCTTGCTATTAAGGTTCGTATTATAAGATATTCCGGAGCCCAAGAACACCTATTTGACAAGGCTTTCGTAGGAGTTGTGGGCATTTCCAAGAGTAGTTGTATGACCCTGGTGGTAGTTTGCCCCTTCTTCTGTACCATGAACCCGAAGAGACACTCATTAGAACCCGACTGATCCCCTCTTTGACCTTTAGAAATAGCTGATGTGAGAAGCGAAAATGTCTAACAATAACAACCTAAATCTCTGCAAGCGGTTCTGTGCTGTCCCTCCCCCTAAATTATTTCCTCATTCCTACACCTTAGACTCCTTCACGAGGGGACTATCAAGACGCCTCGGGATTTAAATTTAACCATTGTCTTTCGGCATCTGCCTTACTTTACATAGAGCTGCGTCTTGGAGGTATTTTTTTTACACAGAGTTTTCGTTTTACCCATGGTCTATTTCTTTATCCAACACATTACTGTAAACAATGCCATCTCGCTATCGTGGCTGAGGTGTCCGATAAAGATATTGAGGGATAGACTCGGTGAGTGGTCTGCCACGTTACACTCGTGCACGTTAATAAAGCAGCTCAAACAGACGCCTTTGCATGGACGGACACACGCCGGCTGTGACCCTGCATAAGGCGGCCGAGGCAAGGCTAAACATGCGTCATCAGGAACGGAGCGGCGGGTGGCGGGAGGGAGTGTGTGCCTCGAAACGCTACACGGCGCCGCGAGACCGAGCTACAGCCAGTCACCGAGAACGAGAGAGAGAGAGAGAGAGAGAGAGAGAGAGAGAGAGAGAGAGAGAGAGAGGTAAATACTGCAATATGTTAAGCTGAGTGACATGCTAAACACTAACATGTAAAATAAAAATAAAAAGTGAGAATGAATAAGATTTGTATAAATGAAAGGTATTTAACGATGTACACACACACACACCCACACCCACACATACACACACACAGTCACAACAGGCGGCGACACAACGCTAATAAGTGTACATGTGGGACGATGAAACACACACACACACACACACACACACACACATTCCCAAAGGTTTCAACACGGGAACGAGGAAGAGGTGACGTCATGGCGCGCTCATATCTGCATGGGTGTTTGTAGACAGTTGAAAGCAAGCGATCAAAGTTAGCAATGCACATACGGTAATTAGGTCGCTAAGGAACAACATTAAACATTACTTAAGGAACAACATTAAACGAGCAACATTACCTTAAACATTACCTGTCTAGTCTCTTTAAACAGTTTCTCAAGACAACGTGAAAGTGAACCGCTTGCAAAATTAAAAGAAAAAGGTGTTTGTAGACAGTTGAAAGCAAGCGATCAAAGTTAGCAATGCACATACGGCAATTAGGTCGCTAAGGAACAACATTAAACGAGCAACATTACCTTAAACATTACCTTTAGACCTGTGTTTATAAGTATGTTAGTCTAGTCTCTTTAAACAGTTTCTCAAGACAACGTGAAAGTGAACCGCACGCAAATAAAGGTGTTGGAATATATTTGCAGGTAAGATTACGAGTATAGCTGGGAGCATACACTATAGGTACGCCTGGCCTCCGTGCTTATCTCCGTCACACTGGCTCTTGAATATTCCAGTTAAAGAGAAAATGAACGAAGAGAAGGAGAGAAGGAGGAGAAATGGAGTACAGAAAGTGGAGAAAGGGAATGAAAGAGGTGGAGAGAGAGGAGATGGAGGATGGAGGAGAAACGGAGAATGGATTGAAGGAAGGTGAGGAGAGGAAGGGAGAGAAAGGGAAACGAATGATGGGGAAGGGAAGAAAGGGAGGGAAAGGGAGGGAAGTGGGAGGAAAGTGGAACCAGAATCTACGGCAGCTGAAGATGGAGAAGAAGAAGAAGAAGAAGAAGAAGCATAGAAGAACAAGGGCAAGAAGAACAAAATCAAGAAAACAAGAAATAACGGGAATAAGAACAGGAAGAAAAGAAGAAAAAAAACAAGATCATGAAGGAAAAAAGAAGGAAAAAAATGAAAAAAAAAATAAATAATAGAAAAAAGAAGAAAAGTGATCATGTTAAAGTACAATAAAGTCTGCGATGCTTCCGTCCCATCAACACCATCATCACCATCACCACCATCATCACCATCATCATCATCACCACCACCATCATCATCATCATCATCACCACCACCACTACCATCACCACCACCATCACCATCACCACCATCACCACCACCATCATCACCATCATCACCATCATCAGCCGGATAAAAAGGGCACATTCTCGGGAGTAAAAAGAGGGGTATCACGTTCCCTCCAAATTACTCCTCCTCCTCCTCCTCCTCCTCTTCCTCCTCCTCTTCCTCCTCCTCCTCTTGAAGATACAGAAGTTATAGAAAGAAGGATGATGGAAGGTGAATGAGGATGGAGTGTAACAGGTGGAAGAAGAAGAAGGTGGAGGAGGAGGAAGTGGAGAGGTGGAGGAGAGAAATAAGAAGTAAAAGTGGAGGTAATACAGGAAAAGGAGCCGAAAAGGAAAAGTGGAGATGAGGTGGAGGAGGAGGTGGAAGAGAGAGGTAAGGAACAGAAGTGGAGTGAGTGAGAGATGGAATACAGAGAGTGGAGGAAGAGAATGAAGGAGGAGGAGAAAGGAGGAGGAGGTGGAGAGAAGGAAGTGGACGGTGGAGGAGAGATGGAGCGTAGAAAGTGGAGGGAGAGGATGAATGAAGAGGAGAGAAGGAGGTGGAGGAAGTGAGGAGGAAAGAATAAACACGGAAAGTGGAGGAATCGATTATAGGAAGTGGAGAAATGGATAAAAAAGAACAGTGGAATGAAGTGGAGAGAGAGAATGAAGGAGGAGGAGGAGGAGGAGGAGGAGGTGGACCGATGGAGTATAGCAAAGGGGGGAGGGGAAGGAGAGGAGGAGGAGGAGGAGGAGGAGGAGGAGGAGGAGGAACAACGGAGTACAACAAGAGAGAGAGAGGGGGGAAGAAGAGGGGGAAGAGGGGGAAGAAAGGAAGAAGAGGGGGGCGGAGTGGGGGGTGAGAGGGGGTAGGGGGGGAGGGGTAGAGAGGAGGGTGGGGGAGGTATGTACGTTTGTCCTGGTGATGTAATTCGATAATTGGTCGGGTGTCGGGTTGCGGTCGGGTGTTGGGGCGTGTTCGAGCCCCCCCCTCTCTCTCTCTCTCTCTCTCTCTCTCTCTCTCTCTCTCTCTCTCTCTCTCTCTCTCTCTCCCGCGTTATTTGTTTTGTTATTTTGCTTTGATTTATTTGTTATTTTTGTTATTTTGCGATTTGTGATTTTAATTGTTTTTTCTTGTTCTTTTGTTTTGTCTTACGTTTCTGTGTGTGTGTGTGTGTGTGTGTGTGTGTGTGTGTGTGTGTGTGTGTGTGTGTGTGTGTGTGTGTGTGTGTGTCTGTCTGTCTGTCTGTCTGTCTGTCTGTCTGTCTGTCTGTCTGTCTGTCTCTCTCTCTGTCTGTCTCTCTCTCTCTCTCTCTCTCTCTCTCTCTCTCTCTCTCTCTCTCTCACACACACACACACACACACACACACACACACACACACACACATGTAAGCTCTCCTTAAAACATCTACTCCCTCCTCCTCCTCCTCCTCCTCCTCCTCCTTCTCCTCCTCCTCCTCCTTCAGTCACGAGAGCTTAATAAAATAGATGTACTAAGGCGTTGAAACGTTTGGAAATGTCTGTTGGACCTTACGATGATGCTAAAGAGAGGGTATGATTAAAATGGTCCTTCTTCTCTATCGATTATGCCTTTGCTAATACTGACAATAAGATTTAGTATTAGGAAAAGTTTGTATTGGGTCGAGTGTACCATTAAAACGTTTCTTCTGTATTGATTATGACCCCGTTAACACTGGCAAGGGGGAGTTCATACGAGGAAGAGTTTGTACAGTGACGAGATCGCATTGGGAGAGTTAGCAGAAGAAAAAGCTTTACGAAGAGAGAAAGAAAATATATTGTAAAAGTTTGACTCGTCCATAAATCCAGTAAGACCTGTTAGACAACCATAATACTTCGTCACACTCCCGTAATACCTAAGTCACACCTTGCCCAAACCTGTTCCACTACAAGCAGACCATTCTAATCCCTTCCTTTGCTGTGAGATAAAAAGAACATGTACTAGATGGAAGATAACCACAGTGCCTCAAGTCAAACCTCCCAGGACAGAGAACACTGATAGCACGAACCTGTTGCTGCCACAAACCCCATGTTACCCGTGGTGGCGCAAGCGGTCTCATGGTTCTAGAGGGATCATTTGTCAGTTTAGGGTAAGGAACTTTAGGCTGGGCCACGTACGCTAGAGCAGGGCGAGGTGCAGAATGCCTTGTGGTTCTAAAAGGCTTAACCCCTTGACTGCGGATTTCCTACAACAAGACATCACCAAGCTACGGGAATGGAACAAAAAGTGGCTGCTACAATTCAATGAAGAAAAATGTAAAGTCCTGTACCTTGGGAAGGGATATCCAGCACGCCAATACCACATGGGAAACACTCCACTATCCACCACAGAGGCAGAGAAAGACCTGGGACTATATGTTACCAGGCTGCCAATGAAAGCCAAATTCGTGCCAATCGCAGCGGACGGGTTAAGATAGGTAAGCCAAGCCTCCGTGGTGCATTGGTTAGCGTTCCAAACTACGAATCTGCGGGCCTGGGTTCGAATTCCGGCTTGGGTAGTCGGCGTGAAACCCACTCAGCTGTTTATCCCTCCTTTCGGAATGGTCGATAACTAGAAGCCTGGGGACACCTGGGGGAGGTAAACGATGGTGACCCGGATGTTACACTGGCTCTGTGGGTTAAGGGTTTTCTTCTCTCCCACCACAGGCTCAAAGGGCTAACGTGACGGAGATGAGCACCGAGGCCACGAGGAGCTATGACGTATGCTCCCGGCTTTACTTTCTTTCACATCGCGTTAACCGTGTAGCAGCGACGGGCCAAATTTATGCCATGATATAACCCCCCCAAAAAATAGATGATACATAATATGATCACAAATGCTTTGATAAATATTATGAAACGGTTTGTGTGAGGGGTGATTTTTTCTCATTTTTCTCGCTTGGAGGGACCATTAACCCGGGAAAGCCCAATGTCACCTACAGGTGACACTTTTTTAAATAGTCATATCTCTAACTCTTTACAAAATTTTGCATTGGTAATCCATTCATAATGTTGTTTAACACTTCCTTTTTTGTATTTCAGCTCTGGGGAATAATATTTTGTTTACGTTAGCTCTGGCAGCTGATGAAAGAACATGTAGTGCTCCCGTTTTTCATCCCTCTCCACCTGTGCCAAAACAATGTATTCCTGCAATATAAAAACAATTTTAAATAACTCTCTCTCTGTGTTTCTCACAGTTAAATGCCTGATGAAAAAAACACTGGTGGTAATAGCACAATGACTATTTGTTAATATGAGGTAATCTCAATGAAACTCACGACTGTCACCTGTAGGTGACATTGGGCATACACTGAACAATTCAGTCTTTTTCCTCGGAGTGCTGATCAATGTTTTCTGGTTTCAGTTTGACTCGTCATGAGATTGCAACAATACTTGAGGTTGTAATGATGAATTTGATACATATGTTAAGTGTTTTGAATGTCTATAATTCAGTTATAATAAGTTTTCTTATGGCTGAGTGGTTAGCGTGCGGGCACGCATTCACTACGTTCTGAACGACTCTGGTTCAAGTCCGCCGCTACTACCTGGGATTTTTCGGTCACCATCGAGTGGCCTAAGACTACCCACATGTCCTGAAGACCACCCACCAACCCGGACTCTAGAAGAACAGTCCAAGTTATTCAAGAATGAGCTCCGGGGGGCAGCATGAGCCAAGAAAAGATGGCGCCGCTGTAAACACTTCCCTGCACCAAGATGGGCTGGGGCCGACCACCAGGCCCCCCAAGATAGCCTACCAGTACTACAGGCTTCGACGTAAAAATAAATCAATAAATAAAATAGAAATAAATAAAATAAAATAAAACAACAAATATTCTTTGAATAAAAATTCATGTAACTCACAAAGAAATAAAGGTGTTTATTTCTGTTCTGTTGTTGAGAGTACTTGACATTAAGTACATCGGCATTTTTAGCGAATCAAAACCTAATGTAAACAATGAATATATTTCAAGCAAAATTAGAAGGAACATATTCCCTGAAATTCATCACTATCTTGTCACACTTGTCACAATCTAGATCTGCCGGGGAGTCGCAAATTGGGATGTCAAAAGAGATGTCCAGGTAGTGGGTGTGGAGAGGAGAGAGAGTACATGAGAAGGGCAAGAAAGACCATGATGGTGTACACAACCTAAAGCCTGCACAAACCAGATGTGCTGAGTTTCATGAGCAAACCAGTCAGGTGTCAGAAATGTTAAGCTGTTCTCCGTGTTTACGGTTGGTATGCTCTCATACAAAACAAAAGTCTGTGGTACTTAGTAAAAGGAAGCTCTTCATTGCAATTTGTCAACTCTTCATGAAATAATTATATTTTCTTATATAAAATACTTTTGTAGTGAGTTATGTATTTGTTTATGTTCCAATAGAATTATGCTAAAAATCAGATATTTCCTGTGGATATCATTTTTAAACTTAATACTGAAAGGAGAAATGTTAATATGAATAAAGAAAAAAAATATTTGGAATATAAAGAAATGGGTTTTTTGACAACGACTTAGTTGTGCCATTGCCCAGTGTCACCTCTAGGTGACACCCTGTTTGTGCAAAAAGTAAAATATATAGAAATAAATGTTCTCAGTAAAAGTTGCTTGAAATTGTATTATCAAACACATATTGAAATTGGAAAAAGAAAACTTCATAAATAAAGCAATGGGCTTTCTTGGGTTAAGAAACATGATCCCCGCTGCTACCACAGGGTTAATCCACGTACCTAGGAGGAGTAGCTTCATGGTGAGGTGCTGAGGGCCTGCCAGACTGAGGTGCACTGCGGCCTGCCCTGAGGTGCTGCCCGCGTGTCGCTCCCCACGTGTGTTGGCTAACCTGTCACTGCCTCCCACATTCCCTCTAGGCCCGCGGCTCCTCCGGCCCTCCTTTCCCTCCCCTCGAATGGTTTCCAGCTACGCTTTTATACCCAGGTGCCTCGATACAAGGTAATCCTCAGCAGTCATTATCAGTATGCAACACGACAAAGGCCTTTCCCAGCGTTCTCCATCTTTAATTGTCTTGTTAATTTTATATCGTACTCCATTTTCTACTACGGCAAAGGTTATAATTTCCTAACTCCACCTGCTTCTCCGGCTGGCCTGGCTTCCCCTACAACTCCAGGGTTACCAATGTTTTGTTTTACTTTGGTTATTTATCTGTTATCATTTCTACGCATGATGTGACCAGCCCAAGTCCACTTCTTACTCTTTATCGTCATCTTAATATCCTCAGCCTTTGTCTGTTCCCTAATCCAATATGCTTGATTTCTGTCTTTCTATGCACCGTATGTCAGAATCAAATCTCCCTGACTGCAGCAACCAGTGTGGAGTGGTCAGCGGTTAGGGGGGAGGAAAGCACGACCCTGAGAGGCCATATTCCTAAACACTCCGGCGGCCAAGCACACACATTTGACAAGGCTTTCCTAGGTGTTTTGGGCACTTCCACGAGTAGTTTTATGACCCTGGTGGTAGTTTAACTCTTCCTCTGTGCCATGAGCCTAAAAAAACACTAATTTGAATCCGGTTGATCTCCTTTACGGCCTTTGGAAATAGCTGATGTGAGGGCTGACTCATGAGAGGTCTTGTAACGCGAGGGGAGAGGAACTTGTGGAAAAAAAGAATCCGAGCTCCTTCCTTCCTTCCTTCCTTCCTTCCTTCCTTCGTTACCCCAGACACAGTATAAGTAAATCTCTCTCTCTCTCTCTCTCTCTCTCTCTCTCTCAAAAAAAAAAAAACCTGTCTAAACCACTTGATCGTAACTTATTTCTGTTTACCAAGTCATATATACACCCACTTCACTCACCACCACCACCACTACTACTACTACTACCACTACTACAGGAAGGACACACTTACAAGGCAAGTGTCCTAGAGTCGTTCCGTCGTGCCCTTTCGCGGTGTGGGCGGCGTGGGTCCCGGGGTGAGGGCGGGGGTGTCGTGTGGGGCCTCCAGGCTGGGGAAGAGCTTGAACTGTGGGTGTTTGGGGGCGAAGACCGTCTTGGCGAACTCACGGAAGAGGGCGAGCGCTGTGGAGTTCTCTAAGGCCGCTAAGTTGTCCGCTTCCTGCTCCCCTTTCTCCTTCTTTCCTTTCCTTTCCCCGTTTTCATCCTTCTGTCCTTCCCTCTCATCCTCCTCCTCCGTCCCATTCCCTTTGCCCTTGGTCTTCTTCGTCTTTTTCTTCTTTTTCTTCTTCTGTCTCCTCCGCCTTTTCTCATCTCTCGTCTTGTGCCTTCCCTCTTCTTCTCCCTCTTCTTCTTCGTGATGTTCCTCCGTCTCCACTTCCCCTTCCTCCACTTCATGAGAATTGGATGCAGGAGGGTGAGAGTTTAAGGTCCCCCTCGCACCGTTCTCCATCTCGCTTGAGTTCGATGTTTCAGGGTGTCTGTTCTTCGACTTCGACTCCACGGATTCTGCGCTAACGGAGGCTAGTGTCTGGGGCGTCCTGGAGGAGGTGACGATGCTGGAACGGTGCCCAGAACGACCCACAGCTCCTTCGCGGCCCATGGAAGCCCTCCCCTCCTCCTCCTCATCTTCCTCCTCCTCCTCATCGTCATCATCTTCAAACTTTTTCTCTTCCTTGGTTTTCTTTTAGTTGAAAGTAAAGTGAAATGAGAAAAAAATGTATTAACTTTTAGTCTGCAATCTCCTTCTTCTCCTCCTCCTCCTCCTCCCCCTTCTCCTCCTTTTTCTCCTCCTCCTCTTTCTCTTTTTCCTCCTCTTCCTTTCTTCTTCTCATACTTTTCTTCTCTTTATCTTCCTTGTTTTCTCCTCCTCCTCCTCCTCCTCCTCCTTCTCCTCCTTTTTCTCCTCTCCCTTCTTCTCCTCCTTTTTCTCTTTTTCCTCCTCTTCCTTTCTTCTTCTCCTCATATTTTTCTCCTCCTTATCCTCCGTGTTTTCTCCTCCTCCTCCTCCTCCTCCTCCTCCTCACCTGTGTCCGCGGTGCCAGGAGGTCATCGGGGCAGGGTTCAGGCTCGTGTTTGGCGCTCCTCCTGCCGACCCGGAGCTGCTGCAGGAAGAGGAGGTAGGTGGTGATGTACTGCTCCTTCTCCGGGTCATATAGCAGGTCCGCCTCGCTCTCTTCTCCGCCCTCAGGTCTGCACCGGGGGAGGACAGAAGGTAAGGAAGTTAAATGGAAAGAAAGGGAAGGGAAAGGATGGGTTGGGAAGAGAAGGGAAGGGAGGGCAAATAAAGGAAAGGGAAAGGAAGGGAAGGGAAGGGAGGGAAAAGGAAGAGAAGGGAAGGGAGGGCAAATAAAGGAAAGGGAAAGGAAGGGAAGGGAAGGGAGGGAAAAGGAAGAGAAGGGAAGGGAGGGCAAATAAAGGAGAAGGAAAGGAAGGTAAGGGAAGGGAAAGGAAAGTAAGGGAAGGGAAGGGATGAGAAGGGAAGGGAGGGCAAATAAAGGAAAGGGAAGGAAGGGAAGGGAAGGGAAGGGAACGAAAGGAAAGCAAAGAGAAGGGAAAGGAAGGGAACAGAAGGGAAGGGAAGGGTAAGTAAAGAAATATATAGATAGATAGATAGACAGATAGATAGATTAATAGATAGACAGTTGATATATGGACAGATAGACAGAAAGCAAGGGAGTCTTCAGGTGGCAATAGTGTGCTGAGAAGGGCGCAGACAGTGTTGGCAGCGGCAGGGCACGGCAAGCAGGGAGACTGTGCTCAGCTTCACCGTGTTATGACTGGTATGTCCAACCTGCCACACACACACACACACACACACACACACACACACACACACACACTGACGTTCGCATGCTGTTTGGGTGAGTAGAAAGCGAGGTATGCAAAACACACACCCCTCAAACTATGTCCAGAGAGGGCCGGGGGTGGGGGTGGGGGTAAAGAGAGAGAGAGAGAGAGAGAGAGACGGGTGCAAATACAATAGCAACAACAACAACAACAACAACAACAACAACAACAACAACAACAACAACATCACGCCTCCCTCACCCTTGGAAGAGCAGCTCGTCCTCGTCCTCGTCCTCGTCCTCCTCGGCCTCGCCCTCCCCCAGCTCAGGGTGAAGTTGGTCTAGATAATCCTGCAGAAGGCCCCCTGTGGCAGCCCTGGGGGAGAGGGAGATGACAGTCTTCTTCTCTCTCTCTCTCTCTCTCTCTCTCTCTCTCTCTCTCTCTCTCTCTCTCTCTCTCTCTCTCTCTCTCTCTTCATTTAATTTTACTTATTCTTCTTGTTGTTGTTCTTATCATTATTGCCAATTGCAAAACATAACCGGCATCATTGCTTTCTATTATTATCATTGTTATCCTTATTTACTATCAATATTGGATTAGTGTGCGACTATTTTAGGAGGAAGAAGCCACCCACACATTCCAAGCATGCTTTTACCTCACGAAGATGATGTCGATGTTTTCATTTTTTTTTATTAATGTCCGTGAGTATCTGTCCACACGCGGCGAAACAAGAAGCGTAGTCCCCCTAGACTTACCCTCAATAGCATCATCATAACCTATAGCGAGATACAGAGATACAGAGTCAGTGATGCAGGCTATGCTTTCTCTCTCTCTTCCCTCCTCCGATATTGCTGACATCACTCAATCTGGGCGGGCTTGCGGTGATGCAGCTACCATACTTTCCTCTCTATATACGTGGATGCCAATACCATAGATGCATTAAGGAAGAGATTGGATAAATTCATGGATAGTGAGGTTAGACTGGGTTAGGCTTACAAGAGCTGCTTTATATAGACCAGCCGACATTTTGCAGACTCCTTACGTTCTTATGCTCTCGTTCTTATGTTCTATTGCGGTGGTAGACGTCAGTAAGTAGGTTGGTAAGTGATCACGTAAGTAGTTAGTATGCCTCCAACCCAACCCCAAATACACAGTTACTCTTGAGGGCTCTTGAGGGCTACTTACGTTCTAATGTTCTTATGTTCTTATGTTCTATTGCGGTGGTAGACGTCAGTAAGTAGGTAGGTAAGTGATCACGTAATTAAGTAGTAAGTATGCCTCCAACCCAACCTCAAATACACAGTTATTCTTGTGGGCTCTTGAGGGCTACTTACGTTCTAATGTTCTTATGTTCTATTGCGGTGGTAGAAGTCAGTAAGTAGGTTGGTAAGTGATCACGTAATTAAGTAGTAAGTATGCCTCCAACTCAGCCCAAAATACACAGTTACTCTTGGGGGCTCTTGCGGGCTACTTACGTTCTTATGACTGTACCTGGTGTGCGCTGCGGGGCCGTTGGTGGAGCAGCTGTCGTTAGCAAGCTCCTCTCCTTCACTTCGGCCGATTGGAAACGTCAGGACGCGCTCTATCCTCTGACGAAGCTCATCCGACACCACGTCCTCCATGTCCGGGATGCTCTGGAGAAATAGTAGTGTTAGTATTATCGTTAGTATTGGAATCACTGTGAGAATAGGGAGCAGGTTTTCACGTAAGCACAACCCGTCCGCTGCGATTGGCACGGATTTCGCCTTCACTGGTAGCTTGGTAACATTATGCTCCCAGGTCTTTCTGTGGCTCTGTGGTGGGTAGTGGAGTGTTTCCCATGTGGTACTGGTGTGCTGGATATCCCTTCACTGGTAGCCTGGTAACATATGCTCCCAGGTCTTTCTGTGCCTCTGTGGTGGGTAGTGGAGTGTTTCCCATGTGGTATTGGTGTGCTGGATATCCCTTCACTGGTAGCCTGGTAACATATGCTCCCAGGTCTTTCTGTGGCTCTGTGGTGGGTAGTGGAGTGTTTCCCATGTGGTATTGGTGTGCTGGATATCCCTTCACTGGTAGCCTGGTAACATAATTTATGCTCCCAGGTCTTTCTGTGCCTCTGTGGTGGGTAGTGGAGTGTTTCCCATGTGGTATTGGTGTGCTGGATATCCCTTCACTGGTAGCCTGGTAACATAATTTATGCTCCCAGGTCTTTCTGTGCCTCTGTGGTGGGTAGTGGAGTGTTTCCCATGTGATATTGGTGTGCTGGATATCCCTTCACTGGTAGCCTGGGAACATATTCTTCCAGGTCTTTCTGTGCCTCTGTGGTGGGTAGTGGAGTGTTTCCCATGTGGTATTGGTGTGCTGGATATCCCTTCACTGGTAGCCTGGTAACGTATGCTCCCAGGTCTTTCTGTGCCTCTGTGGTGGGTAGTGGAGTGTTTCCCATGTGGTATTGGTGTGCTGGATTTCCCCTCCCAAGATGCATGACCTCACATTTTTCTTTACTAAATTGGAGCAGCCACTTTTGTTCCACTCCTGTAGCTTGGTGATGTCTTCTTGTAGGAAATCCGCATCCAAGGGGTTAAAAACGATGGCATATTCAGGGTTGATATCTTTCGAATTTAGTTTTCTATTTTCCTAAGCACTTTTTCCCTTGGTAGTTGTTTTATAATTTATTCATCATTTTTTTAGCAGTATTTTAGGATTTTTTTTTGTAAGAATATTATTAAATCTAATTAGAATTTTACTAGAATTTAAGTTTACATCATCAATACCGTTTTCCTTGTCCTTTTTTTCTTTCTTAGTTTTCATATTTTTTTTAGCATTTCTTATATATTAGAATCCACTATAGACTAACTAACATGCCTGGGTGGGGTCCAGTCCTTATAAACTCGCCCTCTTTAAAATTATGGTAGTTTCTGGATATTTTTGCTTCTATTTTTTAGCATACTTTGTGTTAGAATCCATTATTGACCAAGTAATTTATTTGGTGAGGGTTCATTCCTACAAACTCTCCCTCCATATACAGGACCCCGACCTCACTTAACTTAGCTACCCTATACTCATGTGCTGTATTTAAAATTATGGTAGTTTTTGGATATTTTTGCTTTAATTTTTAGCATACTTTGTGTTAAAATCCATTAGTGACCAAGTAATTTATTTGGGGACGGTTCATTCCTACAAACTCTCCCTCTTTATAAACGACCCCGACCTCTCTTTACTTGGCTGCCCTATACTCACGTGCTGAATCTGCAGGTCCCACGAGTTTCCGGGCGACCAGCGGACAGACGAGGCGGAGGTGGGCGCGACCAGCAGGGGGCGGAAGGACGGGCGGGAGGGGAAGGTCCATTTCGACACGCCCTCGCGAACGACCTGCGCCCTGTCCCGCCCACGCCCCCTGGCCCTCAGTGGCTCAGGTCTGGTCTCTCTCGTGTGTCCATGGGCGGCGTGGCGGCTGGGTAAAGTAAAAGGAGTTGTAGAAGTAGTAGTAGTAGTAGTAGTAGTAGTCTTGGTATTAGTATTAGTGTTAGTGTTAGTATTAGTGTTAGTATTAGTGTTAGTATTACCCCCCCCCCCCCCCCACACACACACATGCAAAACTCACCTCCTGCAGCGGGAACACTCCATGGCCGAGTGTTGTGTGTTGTGTTCCGCTGTGTTGTGTTGTGTTGAGCCGCCCGGGACGTTACCATGGCAACCCGACACCCAGATGCAACCCCCCCCCCCCCACCACCATTACCATTACCAGACCTGCAAGCATTCTTCTTCTTCCTCCTCCTCCTCCTCCTTCTCCTCTTTCTTCTTCATCTTCTTTTCTTTTTTTCTTCTTTTACTTGTTCTTTTTGCTCTTGTTGTTGTTGTTGTTGTTGTTGTTGTTGTTGTTGTTGTTGTTGTTGTTCTAGTTTTTGTTGTTCTTATTTTCTTTTTGTTTTGTTCTTTTTTTCTTTTCTTATCTTCTTCTTCTTCTTCTTCTTCTTCTTCTTCTTCTTCTTCTTCATCATCTCCTCACTAAATGGCGCCAACCCTTGATTCTGAATAGGAAGAAGGAAATTAACAAAAAAATGAGATATACAGAAAGAAAGAAAGAAAACTCCGCTCGCAAAAGTACAATTCCTAAGATAAGTAGAACACGTCACTAGGAGATAAGCAATTCAGTTTCATGGGTGTCAGGTTACGCCCGGTCCCCTTGAGAGAGTAAGCGTTTAAGTCATAGGAAGAACATAAGAACATAAGAACGTAAGGCGTCTGCAAGAGGCCGGCTGAACTAATGAGAGTGGAAGGAGGAAATGATTAGAATGGAAGGAATAATTAACGTAGAAGAGTTTGACAATGAAGGGGTTGAAGGAATTAATGAAGATGATGATGATGATGATGATGTTAATGGAGAGTAAGCGAAGGTGAATGAAGTTGATAATAAAAGGATTCGATTCAAAGGAGTTACATTAGTTTACTCTCTCTCTCTCTCTCTCTCTCTCTCTCTCTCTCTCTCTCTCTCTCTCTCAATCAACTTAGACACTGAATAGTCACGAACTTTTCATTACAAAGAATTCTCCTCCTCCTCCTCCTCCTCCACCTCCTGTTCTTCCTCCTCCTCCTCCTCTTCCACCTCCTGTTCCTCTTCAGTCATTCCCTCCTCCTGCTTCTCCACTTCCCCCACCTACCCCCCCTCTTCTTCCTCCTCCTCCTCCTCCTCCTCCTCCTGTTCTTCCTCTTCCTCCTCCTCTTCCACCTCCTGTTCCTCTTCAGTCATTCCCTCCTCCTGCTTCTCCACTTCCTCCACCTCCCCCCCCCGCGTCTTCCTCCTCCTCCTCCTCCTCCTCCTCCTTCCTTTGAGTACACATGGACACAAAAACATGCGGTTAACTCCTCTCAGCTATAACTCACACATGAGGAGGAGGAGGAGGAGGAAATGGAGGAGGAGGAGGAGGAGGAAATGGAGGAGGAGGGGCCACAAAGAAAGCAGAGGTGGGAGAGACGGAGAGAAGGAGAGAGAGAGAGAGAGAGAGAGAGAGAGAGAGAGAGAGAGAGAGAGAGAGAGAGAGAGAGAGAGAGAGAGAGAGAGAGAGAGAGAGAGAGCGAGAGAGAGAGAGAGAGAGAGAGAGAGAGAGAGAGAGAGAGAGAGAGAGAGAGAGAGAGAGAGAGAGAGAGAGAGAGAGAGAGAGAGAGAGAGAGAGAGAGAGAGAGAGAGAGAGAGAGAGAGAGAGAGAGAGAGAGAGAGAGAGAGAGAGAGAGAGAGAGAGAGAGAGAGAGAGAGAGAGAGAGCAAAATACACTATAAGAGAGAGACAGAGGGAGAGAGAAAGAGAGAGAGAAAGAGAGCAAGGAAGAGAGAGAGAGAGAGAGGAGAGGGGATGTGGGAGGAGATGATAATAGAAGGGGTGATGGAGGGGAGAGAGGAGGAGGAGGGAGAGAGGGGGGAGGGGGGTGGAGGGAAGAGGAAGGAGAGATGCTGGTCATGGGGGAGGAAATATGGAGGAATGTTATTAATTTGGGAGGAGGAGGAGGAGGAGGAGGAGGAGGAGGAGGAGGACAAGCAAGGGGAAGGAGGAGGAGGAGGAGGAGGAGGAGGAGACAGACGTATAATTAACCAGACAATGTAATGTAAATAACAACAACAACAACAACAGCAACTACTATTTCTACTACTACTACTACTACAACTACTACTACTACTACTACTACTACTACTACTACTACTACTACTACTACTATTACTACCACTACTAAAACCACTCCTACAGCCACCACCACCACCACTACGGCTATTACGTCTATAAACAGCAAACTCCGGCACAAAACAAGAGATATTTTTACGCTTGGGAAAGGGTGGAAAGGAAGGGAGCGTAGAGGGTGACTTCGGGAGGAGGAGGAGGAGGAGGAGGAGAGGAAGGAGGAGAGAGGGAGGGAAAGGGAGAGAGAGAGAGAGGGAGGAGGGAGAGTTCAATTGAGAGTAACAAGTAAGGGGACGTCGGGAGAAGGAGAGTTACCAGTGAAAGCTTTGAGATGAGACAAGGAAGTAAATGTCTCTCGAAGTCGGAAAGAAAGGACAAAGGAGAACGAAGGGAACTGAAGAAGGAGACGAAGGAGGATGAGGAGGAGTGAGGGAAGGAAGAGAGGAGCAAGGGAGGTAAAGGAGGCAGCGAGTGGCACTAGCTAGCATCTCTACCCCGCCAAGGAAGGGAGGAGTGCCACAGTGCCCAAAGCCTCGCCAGATGCCAGTCCAACGTTAGCTCGTGGCGGGGTGGTGAGCCGACGCCCCTTCATCACCACCACCACCACCATCACCACTGACACCACCACCAACCACTATCATCACCACCACATACTGAAATAGCGTCCACCACCATCATCATCACCATCACCACCACTGACACCACCATCAACCACTGTCATCACTATCTTTCGACAGCACCACTCTCATCTCACAGTTCTGATATTATCACCACCACCACCACCATCACCACCATATCTTGAAATAGCGTCCACCACCATCATCACCACCATCATCACCACCACCCCACTACCACCATTTTCAACACCACTACACTCCAGCATCATCACCAACCCACTCCGCATAACTTTTATCACCACCGCCACCACCACCACAATCATCACCACCATCATTACCACCACCACCACAATCACCACCACCACCACTGTACAGAGGCATCCACCACCACCACCACCACCACCGAAGTTAATTACCACAACAATCGTCACTCAACACCACCACAGTCCCCGAGGTCATAACTCACCACCACTCCTAATTACCATCGCTCCTCCTCCTCCTCCTCCTCCTCATCATCATCATCACCCCTCTCATACGACCACGAGTCCAGTACGTGATCAGCCTCTTGGTGAATGACTTACACGCAACCAAGCATTAAGGAAAATAACCCAGATGGTGTTGTGTTTGTGAATGTAAACTTAATTCTTCTTCCTCCTCCTCCTCTTCTTCTTCCTCTTCCTCCTCCTCCTCCTCTTCCTCTCTCCCTCCATTCCTCCCAGCTAGGCGAAACAGAATAAGAAAAAGATGTGAAAGTGCGGAAAGAAATGAACTAGTAAATTATAAAGAAAGACAAGAAATATAAAGGAAATAAATAAAAAACAAGAAAATACGAAGAAAGGAAGTGTAAAGAAAGAATACGAAACAAGGAAAAGAAAAGAAAGAAGGAAAGGAAAGGAAATAAAAGAGGAAAGCAAGAAAGGAAGCAAAGAGTGAAAGGAAGGAAGGAGGCAAAGAAGAGAAAGGAAGGAAGGAAGGAAGGAAGGAAGAGAGAGAGGAAGGAAAACTAACAGAGGAATTCGCACTTCAACAACAACAACAACTACTACTACTACTACTACTACTACTACTACTACTACTACTACTACTACTACTACTACTACTACCACTATAAAATGCAAAGTATGAATGACGCGAGTGAAGAAAAACATGAAAAAACAAAGAAACAACAAAGCGATTTAACGTGAAGAAAGACCAGAGAGAGAGAGAGAGAGAGAGAGAGAGAGAGAGAGAGAGAGAGAGAGAGAGAGACCACCACACCACCACCACCACCACCACACGACCACCACATGTAATAATGCCTCGCTCAGCCTCCCTCTTCGTCCTCGTCCTCGTCATCCTCGCAGTAACTCCACCTATAAGGGCAGGTAAGGAAGATGGTACTGGTATTAACATCATTGCCATTCATCATAGTTAGCTTTGGTAGTGTTTTCAGAGGCCTTTCATTATAGGATGGTACGATGCAACATGTGATCAGTAGAACGAATATCAAAATGTCAACTGCGAATTCTTGTATTAATTTTTCTTCCTTTCTCTCTTCTCTCCTTGCTTCCTTCCTTCCTTCCTTTCTTTCTCTTCTTTCTTTCATCCTTCTTTCCTTCCTTCCTTGTTTCTTCGCTTTCTCTCTCTTTTCTTCCTTCCTTCCTTCATTCTTTTACAATCTACTTCCTTTCTCTTCTTCCATCCTTCCTTCCTTCTTCCTTTTTTCTCTTCTTTCTTTCTTTCTTTCATCCTTCTTTCCTTCCCTCCTTCCTTGTTTCTTCACTTTCTCTCTCTCTTTTCTTCCTTCCTTCCTTCATTCTTTTACAATCTACTTCCTTTCTCTTCTTCCATCCTTGCTTCCTTCCTTCCTTCCTTCCTTTCTTTCTCTTCTTTCTTTCTTGCTTCCTTCTTTCCTTCCTTCCTTGTTTCTTCACTTTCTTTCTTTCTTTTCTTCCTTCCTTCTTCTTTACCAAATATTTCCTTTCTCTTCTTCCATCCTTCCTTCCTTCCTTTCTTTCTCTTCTTTCTTTCATCCTTCTTTCCTTCCTTCCTTGTTTCTTCACTTTCTTTCTTTCTTTTCTTCCTTCCTTCTTCTTTACCAAATATTTCCTTTCTCTTCTTCCATCCTTGCTTCCTTCTTTCCTTCCTTCTGCTTTTCTTTCTCTTCTTTCTTTCATCCTTCTTTCCTTCCTTCCTTGTTTCTTCACTCTCTTTCTTTTCTTCCTTCCTTCCTTCCTTCATTCATTCATTCTTTACTACCTACTTCCTTTCTCGTCTTCCCTCCTTGCTGCCCTCTTTCCTTCCTTTCTTCCTTCTCTGCTTCCTACATCCTCTTGGTATCCCCAGCCGCGTAAGAGGTGGCAATGTTTTCACCCTAAT